>NW_006399848.1:1173821-1235696 GCF_000299155.1 Elephantulus edwardii
ACTGGGGTAATCGGGATGGGTGTGTCAGAGGCAGTGCGGTTGGCGCAGGATAGAGCAGGGTTTAGAGCTGTTGTGCATAGGGCCGCTATGAGTCGGAAACGACTCGATGGCACATAACAACAACATCATTATATTTTAGTCCCCATTACCATTAAATATGCACTGAGAGAGTTTCAAAAAGAGCAAGTCAGAGCTCACCCTCCAGCAGATCTTCAGACGCAGTAAATCACACAGGAGGAGACTGCACTTCCCACTGTGTAGCAGCTGGTGGATTCAAATGTCCTGCCTTGTGGAGAGCAGTGCACCTCCTTAACCTATGAGGCAGCCAGAGTTTAACAGTAGAATAATGCCAGCTCTTACAGATTGCTGCAACTTATCTGATTCCCTCTTTCCAGTTTTTCCATCATTACAAACGATGTAAAATGTTATATTTTCTTTTCATTGCAGTTATTTTAAAACTGTATTTTTAAAAATAAATCCTTTACCAATTTGATGGCAACTTCATAACAAAAGTTGAGCTCTTCATTTTGGAAGTGTACTTTCATGAATTGTCTGTGTGTAGTTGAGGATGTTGATACCTTTCATAAAAAGAAATCTATCGTTTTTTCATTAAAAACCTCACATTTAATTGAGAATTGTTCATCTGCAGAAATAAACATTTAGCTGTTACTAAACTTTTGGTAATTAATGTGTGGCCTGACTGGGAAGTGATTTTAGTGATTGTAAATCAGTCACTAGTTGAAAACAAGACAGATTTCTGTAGGTACCTGAGTATCTTTCAATGAATATAATCCATTCAGACACTGTTTTCACAATTATGTAGTGGCCACAGTGTTATTTTATTCTGCTTGGTCCATTGAAGACATAATTTATTGTCCTTTTAAATGATGTAGAAATTACATGGTTGCCTCCAAGCTTCTGAGTGCACGTTGTGATTTTAATTGGAACTCAGGCATACATCTCTATAGAAAATTCTGAATGTTTGGAAAAGAAAAGCTGGTTCCCAAAGTGTTGGTAACCTCAGTTCTTCTATTTGAGATCGTCTCCTGTTTGCTCCAGTTTTCTGGAGCTGCCGAAAAGCCACCTGCCAAAGGGGTTCAACTGGGAGGAGATGGTGGAAGGTGACTTGGCTGCAAGAGTTTTTAACTTTTCTAGAAACATCTTTTCCTTTCCCTTTTCCATCCTCCTCCATCTTAATTATGTCTTTCCAAGCTCAAAACTCTTGCTCTTAAAAATAGCTTAAATTTCATTGCAGTCAGTGTCATGAATTCAATTGGGATTATTTTTGGTTTTAAGGTTGGGTTTCTGGTTTTTTTTTAAAGTACAGGAAGTCCTTACTCCAGAGTGTTCTTGGCCTCTGGCTATAATTTTGTTCCCTTTTGTCTTCAGATTCTAGTCACAAAGTAAATTAGATTTTCTGTAAATCTGACTTTACCTGTATTTAGATTACATTAACCTGGTATCAGCAATACTTGACATTTCATATATGAATGTTGGAAAGAGGTCACCATTACCATTTGGAGCCTCTTGTTGAATTTTTGCATAGCATGTAATAATTATTATTTATTATTTATGTTTTCTAGGTTTGCTGTGTCCTGTACAGCCTGGAAATCTTCTGCCGAGACTGATGCAGAAAAGCTGGTTCAGCAGGTTTTCCGTTCGTTTCATGATATGATGCAGCTAATGAAGTCAGCTCATCTTTAGAGACTAATAATTTCTTTTCCTACCCAAGCCCATTGCTCTCAAGTTTATCCTTACTCATAGTGAACCTGTACGACAAAATTGAGCTGCCAATAGAATTTCCAAGGCTATACTCTTGACTGGAGCAGATTGCCACCTCTTTCTTGATGGAGCAACAGCTGTTGCGTTTAAGCTATTGAACTTCTGATTTGTGGCTGAGATTTAACTGCCACAGCACAACAGGGCTCACAATAATTCATTCAGTCTCATGTACCATAGTTTGTTATGACCTACACAGTCAAATGCCTTTGCATAGTCAATGAAACACAGGTAGACATTCCGCTGGTATTCCCTGCTTTCAGCCAAGAGCCATCTAACATCAGCTACAATATCTCTAGTACCACCACCCCTTCTAAACCCAGCCTGGACTTCTGGTAGTTCTCTGATGTGCTGTTCCAGTCGTTTTTGGATAATCTTCAGTAAAATCTTGCTTGTATGTGAAATCAATGACATTGTTCTGTAGTTTCCACATTCTGTTGGGTCACCTTTCTTTGGGATGGGAACAAATATAGATCTCTTCCAGTCAGTTGGCCAAGTGGTCGTTCTCCAGATTTCTTGGCACCAGCAGCCAGGAAATTAAAAGGTGCATTGCCATGGGAAAATCTGCTGTTAGGGACCTCTCCAAAGTACTGAAGAGCAATGGTGTCTCTCTGGAGACTAAGGTGCATCTGATACAGGCTATGGTCTTCGCAATCACTTGTTATGCATCAGAGTTGGACAGTGACCAAGGAGGATAGAAGGAGAATTGATGCCTTTGAGCTGTGGTGCTGGAGAAGAGTATTGAGAGTGCCATGGACTGCTAGGAAAACACAGATTTGTCCTGGAAAGGGTTAAACCGGGTGGCTCCTTGGAGGCAAGGATTCTGAGGCTCCATCTAATATACTTTGGACATGTGAGGAGAGACCAGTCCTTGGAGAGGGACATCATGCTTGAGGGTGGAGGGACAGCGCAGGAGAGGAAGGCCCTCTATGAGGTGGATTGATTCAGTGACTGGGATAATTGGGATGGGAGTGTCAGGGACAGTGCGATTGGCACAGGACAGAGCAGAGTTTAGGGCTGTTGTACATAGGGTCGCTGAGTCACAAGCGACTTGACGGCACTTAACAACAACTCGTGTACCAAAATGTCATTAAACTGGGTGCTGGAAATAGCTTGGTCATAAGAGATGCAAAGAGGTGTTGACTTCCAGGAAACTGTTAGATCCAGAAATTAGAAGAATCCTGCCCAGTGTCTGTATTCTGGCACATAGGTTGGCACTGTGTTTATGCTTCCTCTGATGTGGCAGCGGTGAAAATTATGCTACATTGAAATCGAGAACCATTCAACATTTAAAATATGCCTCAACAATGCAAAACTATAAAATACAGCAGTTTCAATTCTGACTATAATTTTAAGATACTTGTTTTGGTACCTGTACAAGTTATAAATCATCTGAGTAGCATTGTAGAGTACATTGTTCAAACAAGCACTTTAATACTTTCTAGTTTCCAAAGGGCATGAAATACAATTGGACGCTAGTTCCCCTTAAATCCTTGCCTTACCTGTTTACCACAGAGATGCAAGCTAACTATATTTGATGGGAGAGAGCACTATAATATTAAAAATTGTTTCTGTTGGACCTAGAAATTTTGTTGTAGTGCAGAAGCACAAAGCAACCCTAATAAAATCCTTAATACTAGATTGATGTTGAAATTTGTCTTGTGAGTATAAAGTGCCTATTTAAAAAGATTTTGGCTAGTGACTTTTAAAGGTTTAAATATTGAGTCATAATCTCAAGTTTTTAACCTTTGCTCTGTATTCAGTTCTATAGTTATTCTTTCAGACACTATAATTGTTATACAGAAACAAGTAAAAAGACAAATAATTTTTGTTAAGTGTCTGAATAAGTGATCCATTTCTGTTTGATCTTAGGCCATTTGATCCCCATTGTCTAGTGCTGTGTAATAAGCCAAAACATAATCTAAAACAACATATTCACTTGATTGTGCTGGTTAATTGTTCTATCTGGGGGGTTCTTCTGTTGATTTTGCTTGAGGATTTATATGGCTGTGTTTTGGAGGCTTCTCAGCTGATGTGAGAAGGTCTGAAAAAGCTTGGTCCACAAGTCTGAAGGGCTGATGTCAAGGTCATCTCTCTATGTGGTCACTGATAATTCCGTATTCTAGAAGTTTTCCTTACTTGATGGTAAAAGTTTTCAAATAGATGAAGGTAGGAGTTGCAAGGCCTGTTGAGGACTACTCTCTGCCTTATTCTAGTCATCAGGTCACAGCGCCACCCTTGATTCTGAGAGTTGGAGGCAGTGGGAACAGTCTCTTCATAGAAGCAGCTTCAAGGTCATTTTACAAAAGGGAATTATTTCTTGAGGGGGAGTGCGTTTTGGTAACAATATGCCACACATTTTGATGTAAAGATTTAACAGTCCATTTAGTGTGCTAGTACATACTCACCCTTCTCATCATATGCTTTAGATCTGATAGATCTGGTCTATTACAATTACTGTTAATCACAATAAACCAGTGCTGTTGAGTCAAGTTCAACTCATAAGAACACTTAGTTGATTTCTAAGACTTAAATCTTTATAGGCAGAGACTTCCCATCTTTTCCCACAGAGCAGCCGATGGATTTGAACTGCTGACCTGTTAGCAGCCCAGTGCAGAGAGGAACCATCCCACCAGGGCTCCTTAATCATACTTACACTTTCCTTAGCCCTTAAAGTTGAATCGGGTACTATCCTAAGACATAAACTACAGTTTCTTGTGAAACCAGGTGGCGGAGTTGATGTCTCTGCCATTTGGTGTCCTTTACAGTTACAACAAAATAGTAACAGTCAGATCTAAGGCCCTGTTTCCTCATGAGTGTAGTACTCTATGTTCAATTGTGATCGATGGGTTTTAAATCATTTCTAGTGTTGGGTAATTTTGGAAACTGCATTATCTCCTGCAGAGATCTCTTCTCATTCATGTTTGAACACATTTCCTTGTTTAAGTTAAAAGCCACCTTGCAGCGTTTTATTGAAAACACAGATTCCTGGACCTCAGCCCAGACCAACTAAAACAGAATTTCCAGGGGGCAAATGCCCTGTGATCCTTACCAGGCAAGTTCAGGAATAATTACCAGAGTGGGTTGAATTCTGCTTATTTTGAGTCACTATGCCCTTCGTTTTCTCAGTTAATGTGAATTCAGACCACATAAGCACTCAGTCACATTTGTAAATTCTTTGGTGTTAATTGGTTTGTAACCAAAGAACTTCGTTTGGACAGTTGCTGAGTTCAACAACTTGTTAGAACAATTCTATGTGGTTAGCTTTCAAGACCTGCCTAGTATTCTCTATGTAAACAGAATTTTGTTCCTATAATTCTATAATTACAATTATATACAAAACATAATTACAAACAGAATTATGTGGGTTGATTTTCAGGGAAAATTAGGATGTTACGTAGAAATGATGCAGCTGCTAAAGATACTCAGCATTTTATTACGGACCCTCTCAGGTTTCATGTTGCATTAAGAGAGAACATGTGCATTCTAAATGAATGACTTTTAAACATTTTTTCTCCAATAAAACCTTTTTGCTTTATAAAATAAAGGGTATTCTTACAAAGTTACCTACCCTAACAAGTATTTCATCTTCTATTTAACTTCCAAGGTAAACATGAAATACATTCTTTTTAAAAAACTTCAGTTCCCATAATATAGTCAGTATCAGTGTAGTAATTTGGAAGCTTATGAAGGGAGAGACAAGGGTGTTCAACAATTTTAATATCTGACAAAATGTTCCCCAAACCATCTACTCACCCGCTCAGAACCACGAGAATTATCCCTATGTCTGGGACCTCCATTCCTTCTAGATGTTTATACTTGAACTTGGTTCTTCTTTTTTGGTGACAATTTAGGGAAAAGCTAGGCTGATAGTTTCATGTTTCCTTAAGACAGTGGTCAGTTCACATTTTAAATGCTGTAATATCCAGTGCCAAATTGAAAGTTCTAAATCTGGGAGAATACCTGTATTTCATGATGACTTCTTTTATAGTCTTAAAAAAAATGTTGTAGAATGCTTTAAATTTATTTCTAAGGTACACTGTCACAAGTTTCTAAGTTCTGTGTCCCAACTGGAACATTGACCATGGAAAAGTAGATGCCTTTCTGTGCCAGCAGCTGCTGGTGTGTGCCTTGCTCCTTGATCTTGCCGTTCTGAAACACCACGATGAGGTCCGCGCTCTGGATGGTGGAGAGCCGGTGAGCGATCACGATGCAGGTGCGCCCTTCTCTGGCTTTGTCCAGGGCCTCTTGGACAATCTAGTAATAAGACAAGATTTTTTTTTTAATTTTTATTTTTTGTGTGTGTACCGTCAAATCAGATCCGACAGGTACAGGAGGAGATTGCCCCACCTTTTCCAGCAGAGCATCTGGTGGATTCGAACCACATATCTCTGGGATTGCAGTGCAGCTTCTTGCCACTAGGCCACCAGAGCTCCCCAAGACAAGATTTATTTAAATATTGTATAAATAGAACACTGAAGGAAACTACAAATTTTCCTATCCTAGGAGATACTGGTCCTTGGAGAAGGACATCATGCTTGGGAGGGTGGAGGGACAGTGCAGGAGGGGAAGGCCCTCTATGAGGTGGAATGATTCAGTGACTGGGATAATTGGGATGGGAGTGTCGGAGACAGTGCGATTGGCACAGGACAGAGCGGAGTTTAGGGCTGTTGTACATAGGGTCGCTATGAGTCGCAAGTGACTCGATGGCACACAACAACAGGTTAACTGTTTCCTAATCTCTTAGAAGGGAGCTCTGGTTGCCCACTGGGTAAGAAGTTGTGTGGTCCATCTAAAGGCAGGCAGTTCGAATCTACCAGCTGCTCCAAGGGACAAGGATGAACAGTCTCCTCCTGAGTGATTTACAGACTCTGAAAACTCCCTGGAGGGGCCCTGGTGAGTTGGTTCCAACTTGACAGTGGTTATCAGTTTGAATCTCTTTGAATTTTTTCCTTTCCCCCCGTTTTATCTATTGCTATTATATATTTCCAAGTCAGAATTCATCCGTAGCTGATCCTCCAGTGGGTTTTCAGAAGCAGTTAATGGCATAGCAGTTAATAGAGGAGACTGTCCATCTTTTCCCCACAAAGCAGGTAGTGGATTTGAACCATTTACCTTTAGGTTGCCAGAGCAATTTATTACTAGGCCACCAAAGCTCACCTTATAATTTTGTCAATTAGTTATGCTCTGTTTAATTATAATAGAAACTAATTCTCATGCTGCACATAATCACCAAAAGTAAAGCTTTCTAACCACTACCATTGTGTACTGTCAAGTTGGAGCTGACCCACAGCTGACCCTTTAGTGGGTTTTCAGAGGCAGTTAACTGCACAGTAGGAGACTGGCCCATCCTTCTCCTGAAGAGTATCTGTTGGTATCGAACTACATGCCTTTGGGATTTCAGCACAGCTTCTTGCCACCAGGCCACCAGAGCTGTTATGTACCATTGAGTTGATACACATAGCTGATCCTCTAGTGGGTTTTCAGAGGCTACAAATCGTATAGGGGGAGACAGCCTATCTTTTTCCTTGGAGCAGTTGATGGATTTGAACTGCATGCCTTTAGGCTAACAGCACAGCTTCTTACCAATAAACCATCAGCTTTTGGGGGGGGGGGCGGGCTAAATTAGTTCCCTTGTGTCGAAAATCTAATTTCCCAACTTTTTTGTTTTATAAGGTGCTAAAAATGTGGTTTCATACACATTTCTATATTTAATGTTTAATTTTTGTTTTCTCTTCACATAAGTACTGCATGTCCATTTTAGGAAAGGTGAAAAATACTGTAAGGAATAAAATAAAATAGGCTACTAATGCAATAACTTTGTTAATTTTTTTTGTATATTTACTTCCCCCCTCTACACACACACACACACACACACACACACACACAGCCTTGGCTGACAGAACAAAATTATTCATAAATTAGATGAGACATGGAGTAGGGTGTGCTACGCCACCTTTTCACTTTCTGTATCCAAAGCTGATGTAGCTTCATCCAGCAGAAGAATCTGAGGGTGTCTGATGAGGGCCCGGGCAATAGCAATCCTCTGTTTTTGACCTCCTGAGAGCTGCGTCCCTTTATCTCCCACTCGAGTTTCATATTTCTGTAAGTTTGTCATTTGACAAAGTTAATTGTAATCTAGAAAAATTACTAATGGTATAGTGAACCAGCTTTTAATGTTTGCCAGTTCTGTTTACATGAAAAAAAATAATTATAGTCAAACACATGGTCTAAAAACGAAAGAATGCTTAACACAGAATCATCCTTAAATGGCTCCCACAGTAAGGAGAAAAAGGGAGGTGAAAATTAGTAAATCAATACGTAAAGATAGATGAAGGGTAAGCAATATTCACTAAGGGGGGGGGGCAGCTCGGTACCATGAAAGAAAGGGGAAACAGAAAAAGGTTCACAAGAAATACAATCTACAAAAGCAAAATACCATTACATACATGAAGCTTGCAACATCACTAATCTTAAATGTGAATCTAAAGCAGATATAGGGAGCTCTGGTGGCCGAGTGGCAAGAAGCTGCGCTGCAATCCCAAAGGCACGCAGTTCAAAGCCACCAGCTGCTCCGTGAGAGAAGGATGAGTAAACTCCTCCCGTGCGGTTAACTGCCTCTGAAAACCACTGGAGCGTCAGCTTTGGTTCGGTTCTGACTTGACAGTACACAACAACAGCATAGCAGATATGGACAGGTGAAAAAGGACTATGCTTGGGACCAACACAGGCTGGCAGACACCATCTGACCACCCGAAATGGGATCAGAGTAGAAGACCTTGAATAGAGTGGGGAACATGTAAAACTCAAAAATTTTTAAGACTAGGCTTAGTGGTTTGAGACTGGTGGGAACCCCCAAAATTATGGCCCTCCGTCATCCTTTGAATCTGGAACAAAATGCCCATGGCCCAACTTTGAGCCAAACAGCAGATGTGTAAAGTGAATAACACCACAAGGTTCTCTGGTACTCACGTCTCAGAAAAACCCAACAGGAAAGGTCAGAAGGTCAATGTTTCCCTTGAGGATAAAGCACAGAAGGCAGGAAGGGACAGGACAGAGGGAGAGGGATTCATGGAAATGAGTTACAAGGAGGGATGGGGAAGACTGTGACTGCATTGTGTGTTATTAAAGCCATAAACCAAAATGTGTATGAATGCTTGAGTGGAAAATGCAGTTGCTTTGCAGACTTTCATTCATATCCCAGCAAAAATTAGCCCATAAAAAAAGAAATACAAAATGGTCCTATCAACTAGACAATATTTTTTCCAATTTGACGGAGTATAAAGTCAAACTAGAAGACTAGTGGCTGTAACTTTCAATGTATTCTACAACAGAAATTTTATAAATTCTCAAATTCTTGTCATTAACATAATGCCAATGGATCAGATGCTGCTGGAATCCTAAAGATCAATATTAATGCTTTCAGTGTTTTGACAATTGTTTTCCTTGAAATAATCACACAGAGACTAGTTTACTGTCTTCCAAAGCTTATTCACTCAAGTGAATTATCTGCTATGCCAAGAACTGTGGTAAAAACAAAAATGAATTCAGCTTTATTCTACCCTGAAGGAATTTAAAATCACTCAATAAAAGGTCAAGTATGTAGCAAATGAACAGTAGACACAACATGTTATGCAAGACCAGGAAGGGAGATAGATATGGTAGAGATGAGAAGGGGTTTAAGTATATGAAAGAAGTCTTTGTACAGGAGTTTGGGATGTTGGACTTTGAGAGAGAGCATTTCAGGTCAAGAGCATAAAATGAATAAAAGTGCCGATGGAGTCATTTTAGTTCCTAGGGCTTATGCAATAATGTACATTATATTAATTTCCCAAAACCTAGTTGTTACATGGCTGTCAAATCGCATGTGACTCATAGTAACTCTATACACAACAGCTCTAAATCCTGCCCTATTCTTAGCCAATCTCACTGTCTCTGACACACCAACCCAATAACCCCAGTTACTGTGTCAGTCCATCTCTTCCATGGTTATCCTCTCCTGTGCTGTCCCTCCACCCTTCCAAGCATGATGAATTTTTCCAAGGACTGGTCCTTCCTAGCAATATGCCCAAAGTGAGATGGAGCTTCAAAATCTTTGCCTCCAAAGAGCAATCTGGTTTCACCCTCTCTCGGGCAGACTTGTTTACTCTCTTGTAGGTGATGGTATGTTCAATAATCTTCTCCAGCAGCGCACCACAATGGCATTGATTTTCTTTCTATCATCCTAGCAAGTAACTGCAAAGACCATGGCCTGGTTCGGATACACCTTAGTGTCCAGAATGTCACCATAGCTTCTCAGCACTCTGGAGAGGTCCCTGGCAGGAGGCTTACCTCATGCAATTTGTCTTTTGATTTCCTGACTACTGACGGCAAGAGTTTTGATTGTGAAACTGAGCAAGCTAAAGTTGTTAACACCATCTCTTCTCCCTCTATTATGTTGCTACCAATTGGCCAAAGAGCAAGAATATTTCTTTTCTTGATGTTGAGCTTCAATCCATATTGGAGACTGCAGTTCTAGACTTTCTTGAGGAGATGCTCAGGCTCTCCTCAGTTTTACAAGCTAGGTTGTGTCATCTGCATAGCACAGGTTGTTGATGCATCTTCCCTGATACCATATTCCTCCTCATAATCTCCAGCCTCCCAAAAGATCTTGTCCACATAAAGACTGGAAAGGTATGGAGACATGATGCATTCCTGAAAAACTCCTTTTCTGATTTTGAATCATGCAATGTTTCCTTGTTCTGTTCTGACAACGGCTTCCTGGACCAAGTATAGGGTTCACATGAACATAATTGGGTTTTCTGGGATTCCCATTCTTCTCAAGGTTAGCCACACAGTCAAATGCTTTTGCATAGTCAATGAAACAGACATTCTTCTGGTACTTTTGGTTTGCAGCCAAGATTCATCTGACATTGGATATATTGTCCCTGATGCCATAGCCTCTTATACACCCAGCTTGCACTTCTGGCAGTTCTCTGTTGATGTACTCCCCTGGATGTTTTTTAATCATCAGCAGGATTTTGTTTGCATCTGATATTAGTGGTATTGTAGAATGCTGCTGTTTTAGGCACTGCTGAGTTGAGTACAATTCATAGCAACCCTATGAACAAATTATCTGAATGCTTCTATATATCCTGTGCCATCCTCACACTTCCTGACACACAAGAGCCCATTGCAGCAGTCATCATGCCAATCCACCTGGTTGAGGGTTTTCCTCTCTTTCACTGACCTTCCACCCTTCCCAACATAATATCCTTCTCCAAGGAACAGCCCCTCCCAGCAACATGCCCAAAGTATGTGCTTCATCATTCTTGATGAGCACGACGGCTGCCCCTTTCCCAAGACTATCTAGCTCTCAGATGCACAGCAAATAATTAGAAAGACGATGGCCTGAGTCAGACGCACCTTAGTCCTCAAACTGACATCACTATTGAATAATTTGTAGAGGTAGCTAACTGCATATTTTCCCAGTGCAATGTGTCTCCTTATTTCCTGACTGCTGGTACCAAGAGTATTAATTGTGATCTAAGCAAGATGAAGCTGAAGACAGTTTCAATCTCCTCTCCATTCATCATGACGCTGCCTATTGGTCCAGTTGTAAGAATCTTTGTCTTCTTGACATTGAGATGCAATCCATAACTGAAGGCTGCTTTCCTTGATCTTTTGCAACAAGTGCTTCCAGCAAGTGAGGTTGTGCCATCTGCATAATGCAGGTTATTGATGAGTCTCCTTCCAATTATCTTCATAGAGTTCAGTTTCTTGGATACTTTGCTCTGCATACAGATTGAATTGGTATGGTATAGTGTAGTAGTGAGGAATTGAATGCCTTCAAATGTCAAGCAAATGAAAGAAATGTGTAAACAGGCTGGGTATAAGCTAAAAGGAAGGACTAAGTTTTAGAAAAAGGTGGCAATACCCTTCAAAGGAATAAAATGAACACACACACACACACACACACACCCCAACCTAAAACCAGAACCTCAAAAATTAACTCAAAACAGATTAGAAGATTAAATGTGTAAAACATGAAGCTATACAACTTTTAAAGAAATGTAGAAAAACTTTAGGAGCTAGTGATTAAAGACTTAAGACTTATTAGGATGGACACAAAAATAACAAGGAGAGAAAATATAAATAAATAAGAATTCATTAAAAGGTTTTAAAATAATTGAAAAGAATCTATTAAAAAGATGAAAAACTAAACTGAGACAATGTTTGCAATCTATGTATCTGACAAAATGCTAGCATCTAGAACATAAAAGAACTCTTAAAACTCAAGAATTAAGACTAGTGACCTAATATCCCAGTTAGAAGTTTAAATCCATGAGCTGCTCTGTGGGAGAATTCAGGGCAGTCTTCTGTGCAATTTACTGCCTCTGAACACCCAACGGAGAGTCCCCTATGAGTCAGTTCCTACTCGAGAACACATAACAGCAACAACATTAACCCAGGGAAAGGCAACACATATTTTCATTGTTGTTGTTATGCACCATCATTATAATTAATTATATTAATCAACTGTAATGTTGTAAAACAAAATGTAGAGAAAGAAGAAATAACCACACAAGTCTTTACCTGACTTTAAGGTAACTAGATTTTTTTTACTAAGTCATGAATGCATAATGTTTGGTAATGAAACTTTCAAGAGAGGCGTATATGAACACACACACAACTTCAAGTAGAAATGGGGAAAGCAGAGTAAGAGCAGACATTCTATCAATGCCATTATCCTCGTTGTGGTATTATACTGTAGTTTGTGTGGAGGAAACTGGCTAGAGTATATAAGATATCTGTATTACTCCTCATAAATTCATGGGAATATGTAATTATCTAAAATGAATTTTTAAAAGTACCATAAGACTAAACCAAATATGACTGCACACTGAATACAACCTATAGATTGGAGGCATTGGACACTAATGATCGAAGACCAGACGAATTATGGGATGACATTAAGAATATCATCCACAAAGCACAGAAAAGGTCATTACAAAGACAAGGGAGAAAGAAAAGATCAAAATGGTTATCAGAAGAAACTGAAAATTGAGGAGTCAAAACAGAAGAAATGGCAAAGTACAGAGATGAGCACAAGGTTTCACAGGGCAGCTGGAGAAAACAGTGTTATATGAAATGTGCAAAGAGCTGGAGTTAGCAAATAAAATGAGAAGAACCCATTTGGCATTTCTCAAGCTGAACTGAAAAAAAAAACAAATTCAAGCCTTGAGTTGCAATTCTGAAGGGTGCTATGGGCAAAATCTTGAATGAGTCAAGAAGCGTCAAAAGAAGATGGAAGAAATACACAGTCACTGTGCAGAGAACTGGTTGACATTGTAAAATTACAGGAAGTACCATATGCTAAAGAGCCAGTGGTAATTTTGGTGTTAGGGTTTATTGTTTAAAATGGCTTTCCTAGCCATTGAGTTGGCTTTGCCATGTGGATAGGTAGGAATGTGTGGGTAGGGTGTGTTAGTCTATCTACAAGGGATCAGCTAGTCTTGCCACTTAATTGAGCAGATTTAGTAGCAGATTTTGGGAAAAGAAGCAGGGGTATTTGACAGTCTGGATCCTGACAAACAATGTGTAACACTGAAAAGACTGGGAATCCCAGACACCTAATTGTGCTCATATAAAACTTGTATCTAGACCAGGAAGCTGTTGTCCAAAAAGAGCAAGGAAACACTAGTTTAAAATAAAGTGTGCTACAATGGAATACTATGCTGCATTGAAAAACAAGGAACTCATGCAATATTATTCAAAATGGGTGACCCTGGAGGACATGATGCTGAGTGAGGTATCTCAGTCACAAAGGGACAAATGCTATAGGGTGCCACTGTTGTAGAATGATGCTGACATTGGGGTGGGGGTAAGACTGAGAAAAACTGGATAAATTATGTTTACTGCATTGAAGTCTATGAGAGAGAGAATAGTTTAAAAGTATATTTTAGGGCATTATGTTTATCGTAAGAGTACGGAATGAGGGTTGCAGAGTGGATTATATTTGGGGATTGGGGGATGTGTGTGTGGGATTACGTACCAATGAGGGAGTTTTTCTTTTGCTTTTCAAGGAGAGGAGCAAACGGGGGGGGGGGGAGGGGTGCAACAATGAATAAATGGAATTCCAAAATTTCTGTAGATGTTCATTGAAATGAAAAATAAATAAAATAAAAAAAATTAAAGTGTGCTAAAGGACTGTATCTTTTCTCAAAACCTATTCAATCTTTCTGCTGGACAATTCACTCAAGAAGCTAGAGTTTATGAAGAGGAATGTGGCATCAAGATTGGAGGAAGTCTCAATAACAAACTGTATTATGCAGATGACAACTTTGTGGAAAGTAAGGAGGACTTTAAAATGCTTACTGCAGAAGACAGAATACTACAGTCTTCAAAATGGACTACATATCACCATCAAGAAAACGGAATCCTCACCAATGGGCCAATAAGCAATATCATGATTGGTGAAAAGGTTGAAATTATCAACAATTTCATCTTAAATGGATCCACAATCAACACCCTTGGTAAAGCAGTCAAGAAATCAAAAGACAATGTGTTGGGAAAATAAGCTGTCAAGGACCTTTCCAAAGTGTTAAAGGATATCAGTTTAAACACTAAGGTGCAACTGATCCAAGCCAGGGTCTTTTCAATTACTTGCTATGCCTCTGAAAGTTGGGCAATAAATAAAGACGACAGAAGAATTGATGCTTTTGAGTTGTGGTGTTGGAGAAGAGTATAATTCATAGACTTCCAAAAGAAAAAAAAATATGTCTTGGAGAAGGTGAAACAAATTGCTCCCTGGAGTCAAGGACAGTGAAGCTTTGTCTCACATTCTTTGAACATATTGTTAGTAGGGGCCAATCCAAACCCCAGAGGAGGACATTATGCTTGGAAAGGAGGAGGGTCAGTGAAAGATAAGACCTTCAACAAGATGGACGAACAAAGTGTAACAATGGACTCAAATATAACAGAAATAATTAGGGTGGTGCAGGAACGGGCAGAGTTCAATTTCTTAGTTCATAGGGTCATTATGAGTTGTCGATGACTCAATGGCACCTAACAACAACAACAACAAGGTTTTTAGACACATATCACTGTACAGGCTTCTCATGAGTTAGGGACAAACTTACTATCATAAAATGATGTACCTTGTCTAAAGTCAAAATACTAATCAGTGAACTTCTGTTACAAGATAGGGCTGCAGAACAATTTTGGAAATAAAGACAGTTTGCATCTGATTCTGATTTTAGCCCACAAAGTTACCAGATAGAGAGCTTACTTGGGGTAACGTCTCAATGAAAGGATGTATGTTGGCTGCTTTGGCAGCATTCACAATTTCATCATGTGACACAACCCGGCTGTTGTCTCCATAGGCAATGTTTTCAGCAATGCTGTAGTCAAACAGTATAGGCTCCTGGGACACGATTCCAATTTGAGCTCTAAGCCACTGTACATTGAGTTTTCTTGCTTCTTGGTCATCCAGGAGCTGAAAACCAAAGTCCATAAATGATAAAAGCAGTTTAAAAAGGGGGGAGAAAAGAGAGAGAGAACTAAATAAAAGATTAGCAGGTTAACCATCCTGAGGACCTTCTGCACGTAAGTAACAGCAGTTATGAAATATCAAACCTCAGGACTTCCAAGCACTTACATCGCTGCAGGCCAAAACAACAAGATGATTCTGGAAGTGACTGTGCCTTCCTTGTCTTAACCTAGGTTGCAAAACAGTGGAATACTTTCCAGTAAACATGGCCTTGATTTTCTACATTCATATCTTTCATCTTATCTTTAACACACCTTGCATCTGTGCCATTCTTCGCTTTTAAAAAGTCTACATTAAAATGTGCAACAATGAATATTAAAAAAAAAGGCTGCAACCATCAGAATGGGGGGGGCAAAAAAAAAGAATGTCCCACCCTAATCTGCTGTCCTTTGGGTGATCATAACCCCTATGCAGGCTCACCAGAAGAAAAAGGCATCAAAAGCAGAGCCCTCACATTTTAAAATTTTGCTTTCTCCTGCCCTGCCTCTCTTCACCATAAAAATCACCAGCCATAAGCCTTTCCCTACTTTTATGTAAGACAGGAGTTCAGTTGGAAGTAAACAAGTTCAAAAGGCAATGTCCTGGAGAACAGAATTTTACTCTTCATAGTTCTGATTGTTTCTGTTTGCTGTAATTAGAAAGCATGGAGCTTCTAGAGGAGTCTTGTGAAGTAATAATGAAAAACATAGCTTCTTTCAAGTAAGTAAGGCCACAAGAGAAGGAGCTGGTACAAAGAGTGCAGTCTTGCTCTCTCTATAAACATACAATTCCTGTTGTAGTATTGTTTTAACAGTGGTTCAGGTTGGAACTTTCCCATAGCTGACCCTCCAGCAGGTTTTTATAGGCAGTAAATCACACAGGAGGAGATTTCCCATCTTTCACCCACAGAGCAGCTGGAAGGTTTGAAACGCATGACCTTGATTTGACAGTGCAACTATTTTCCACTAAAGCCACCAGTGCTCCCTAAACAAGAGCATGCTTGGAAGACCCATGGCAGGGCAGAAGTAAGCGTTCTATCCTGTCTTTTCTGGATTAGAGTTAATGCCAGCTGTTTTACCCTACAGTTCCACATTCTTATCTGGTGGTGGGTGCTAGTTTGGAGTTTATGTAATGTGGTCATTGAGCCAAGTAGGATTAGAAATTAGATATCCCAGTTTCTCAATTGCAGTGATAGTGTAAAATATGACTTTATATCAGGTGCATAATAAAATGTGCTCACCACTGTCCCAGCCTTGGGATCGTAAAACCGCTCAAGGAGCTGCACCACCGTGCTCTTCCCGCAGCCACTGCTGCCCACCAGGGCCAGGGTCTGGCCCTTCTTCACCTCGAGGCTCAGGCCCTGGAGCACAGGGACATTGGGCCGGGTAGGGTAGTTGAAGACGACGTCCTTCAGTGTTATGTTTCCTTCAAACTTCTCCTTTTAAAAAAAAACCAAACTAAGTGCTACTATCAACACTGGTCTGGTATTACCGGAGTAATGAGTATTATTTCCAGGAAACTTCACCAAAGACTGAGAAGAGAAAATTAAAAACTAAGTATAGGACAGTGCTGGAAGCAGTTAATATTGATGGCATGTGTAATAATACAAAACGAAGATGGGAGATAGAGGCTACTCATCAGATTAGAGAAAAGTTTTATTATAGAGAATTGTTACTGAAATGCAATTTCTGGTTCATTTAAGAATTCCTAATCAGTGAATCCAAGGCTGGAACTAAGCCAGTGGGCAAAAGCCAGTAGCAGTTTTCTCTCAGTGATTCAAAAAGCTTGGGAATTCACTAGCAGTTCACATTTAGCTTTCATATCAAGTCCTGAGAGCCTCTTTTTCTTGATCGCCAGGCTCAGGAATTAGCTCAGAACATGGGATACCTGGTCAAACCTTGAGAACATCTCAATTCTTTACTCATCCTACTTATCCTACAGTTAAAACGGGCAACAACTCGTGTAGTATAAAAAAACACACAACAAATCACCAAGCAAGATACCACCTCAGATCCGAGTTAAATTTGCAGATAGTATAGGATTATTATCCTCAGTGTGAAGAGATTTATTTCCTTATAACACAACCATTACACACTGTGATAGCTAAGGACAAACTGCTAACAGCATTTACCAGACAAAATTATATACATATACTTTCATGTAGAAATGACTGATAATTTTCCTGGGAATTCATGCAGTTTCAGTACAGATTTTTTTTTCAACTTTTGATTTGTTAAACTTCAGAGTCCTTGAAACTGCCTATGAAATGATGAAGTGCAAGTTAGACATTTACTAAATGCTTGATATACAAAATACTCTGCTAGTTGTTTATGGGACATTATAAACAACAGGAAAATAGGCTAAATGTTAACTAGATGAGTATCACAAAGTTAGCTAAACATATATCAAGTTAATTACCACAAGCATATCCTTTAGCTGCAAATGTTGTTAGATGCCATCGGGTTGACTACCACGCATAGATCTGAACTTGGCCTATGCTATGTCATCCTCACCATCTCTGATACACTCCAGCTCATTGCTACAGACACTGTGCCAATTCACCTCATTGAGGATCTTCATCTTTCTCTGACCCTTCACCTTTTTCCAAGAGTTGGCCCCTCCAAACCTTGGGGGGAGGGGGGAATTAAGCATTAAGCATTCATCAGCTTTAGCAGAGAACTCACAGGTTTCAGTCCCTCTTCACTGTAGCTGTCAACTAAGGGTTGTCTTTCAAACAGCATAAATAAATGGGCTGCAGACAACTTGGCTTTGGCGTAGTCTGGAGCAAAGGAACTGGCGTGTCCAAGGGCTACCGCACCAAATACAATTGCTGAAAAAACTCTAAAAAAAAAAAATCGTCACTCACAAAATACAAAACAAACAAAATCCTAAACAGAAGTAGAGAATTTTTAAAAAATTTAATCTAGGATGCTTGAAAATCCCAAATCACTATTTCCCAATTTTTGTGACTTTTTTCCCCTGAAATTATCCCTTTTTACATTTTATTATACCTTTAATCATTAACCCTCTTTCTCCATCACCCTCAACGTTCATAACAATTCAGTAACAAAAGGAATAGGAGTCAGTTTACTTTTTCTCTATTTACTTGCTTTTTCTCTGTTTACCTTATTGTGTTCCTGTGGTGTCTCTTATTCCCTAGTATTAAATAACTTCTCAAAGTTCACTTCCAGGCAGCGGTTTATAGCTGAATCTAAATTATAATCTCATGTGATTTTAGCAGCTCACCCTTTCTAGAGCTGGTGAGACTAGGAATTGAAGCACAGTGCGATGAAGCTCCATCAGTCCCAGCAAGGAGTCTACAGCCCAGACTTCCGGTCTGTGATTTCTTCTACACTAGCTCTGGTGGCACCAACTGTAGGTAGATGCACTGCTAACTCAAAGGTGACACCTCTCTGGAGGTCCAAATCCAGCAGCAGCTGGAAATGACAGGTAACCACAGGAAAATGACGGGTAATCTCCCGTGTGATTGACAATCTACGAAAACTTGGAGGGTCAACTGTGAGTCAGTTCTGACTCGATGGCAATGAGTTGAATTTGAGCCAACCTCACAAATGGTCATAAATAATAGTCATCTCTATAGTCTTACTTTGGAAGCAGGAGTGACATCCACTTCTTAAATAACATGCCTCGGGAAACTCTATGAACCTTGATAAATGTTGGTAGTTGTAGAGGGGCTTCAGGCCTTTTGTTCATAGGGTCGCTACGAGTCCTGCTCACCTCAAAGGTAATCAACAACAACAACAACAATAACAACAACAACAACATATTCTTACTAGAGAAAATAAGTCTTAACTTGAAAAAGACTTTCTTTACTAATAAAATAACTATTGCAACTATCTGAAACATAGTTATCGGGTTAAAGGTCTATTTGTGAACTATAGCTCTATAAAGAATTATAAGAGCAATTATAAAGAGCCAATAACTGTGACAGTATAATTTTCATAAAGTTATTTACTTCTAATACTAGTGCTCTTCCTAGGAAAGGGGAAACAACTTTTGCTACTTAGAAATGAAGAATTTAAAAATAAAATTTCACTTAAATGAAGAATTTAAAAATAAAATTTACCTCATTAAACTTCCAAGTCTAATTCACACAATGGAATACTACACAGCATGCCGGAGCAATGCTTTTGTAATTATTTCCTAACTTGAGAGGGACTGGAGAGCATTATGCTGAGTGAACTCAGTCCCATAAGGACAAATACTGTATAAAACTCTTATTATAGAATAAGTATAAGGATTCAAGCGGGGTGGGAGAGGGTGGAACCAGAAGGATGAGGATGTATATATAGGGGGAGGAGGAGATTAATCATGGGGTTATACAATTTGATGGGGAGGAGAAGAAAATTGGAAGAATCTGTTCTCAAAATCAATGTATTTAAATTTTGTAAATAAACTAGTATTTAAAAAAAAAAAGATATAGAGAGGAAGACCCTGCATGAGATGGATTGACTCTGTGACTAGGGAAATGGGGGTAGAAGTCTCAGAAACAATGAAATTGTCTCAAGACAGAGCAGGATTCAGAGCTGTTGTACATAGGGTCGCTATGAGTTGCAGGTGACTTGAAGGCATGTAACAACAACAACTGCTCTAAAAGCATCCCATCACAGCAGAAGTAATGTCAAGTGACCTTTAAGAGTGGCTTCTCCCATTTAAGACTAGATTGCAATGCTACTGAATGTCCTTAGTATGTTTTAGAAAGAAGAACATGGTCATGAGTAAAACTATGGGTCAGACATGGAAAACACAATAAAAAAAAGAGGCAAATGCTGACAGATCCATCATAGTCCTGGGTTGGCAAGGGAAAGACTATTAGACTTCAGTCAAGTATTTTCATCCAGTTGCCAAAACCATCTTTTAGTTGCAGAGAACCAGAAATCTATTTAACCCTTTGTTGTGATTTCTTTTTGCTTATATAGTCTTCTCATTCTCATTGTCTTTTTCCTCCTGATCCTCCTTCTCCTTTTCTTTTTTCTTGTTGTATACCATCAAATCTGATCCAACAGGCACTGGAGGAGGTTGTCTCTCCTTCTCCAGCAGAGCACCTGGTGGATTTGAACCACATGCCTTCGGGATTAGAACGCAACTTCTTGCCACTAGAACACCAGAGCTCCCCACTTTTTGCTTATACTTTACAATGAGGAAGTTTGTTGGCTTCCTAACTGGAATTATACATATAATTGAAATTCTGGTTTCTAACTATTTTCGTGAATTTGGCTTTCAGTCCATCTTGATTAATAGGGAGTTCTAGTTACCTAGTCCTTGAGGAGTTGCACTCTTAACCCAAAGACACACTTTATGGCAGTTCAAATCCAGCAGCCGTTCTGTGGGAGGAAGACAGGCATTCTCCCCCTGTGTAATGTATAGTCTCTGAGACCCAGTGGAACTTCACCTATGAGTTAGTTCCTACTTGACAACAATGAGTGAATGTGCGATCATTAACGTGATCACTGAAGTGCTGACAAGACTAGATTTCCATGCCTGGTAAATTCACCTTAAAGAATTCTAGGGGTTCAGTGATCTGAATCCAAGTAACTGTTCAATAGGAGTATGACGTGGCTGGCTGCTTCTGTAAAGATTTATATACATCTAATGAGTCAGTTCTACAATCTGATAGTCACATGTGACTTGGAATTGACTTGACAGCAGTGTGTTTGGTTTGGGGACCTTACCTTAGAGAAATGAACCTTATTTTCTACTCTCAACTTCTGTATAGATCTATTGAAACCCTACTATGGAATTATGGAATATTCTTCATGTTTTTAAAGTTACTTACAGAATAACATCTCTGAAGCGCATGTGTCCGTTCACAATGAGATAGGCACCAAATCGAAAACAGCCGGCATAGGAAAAATACATAAAGGCTTGTGAAATACTAAAAGTAATGCCATAGATGTGTGCCTTCCGCACAGAATTCCTGAAAAGCAAATAAGGCGATCTGTAACCATCACTTCAGCTTCTCCCAGCACTGTGTACCTGTTAGTCTCTTTTAGCACTGTGTATCCTATTCTAAATAAAAAAGGGGGTTTTCTGTTACAAACCAAGCTCTTCCTCTGTGTCATGCTAGTCTGCGATGTGCATTATGCACACTTTGCAAAAAATTGAAGGAAAATATATTCTATACCTGGGAGACCTGGGTAGGAGTTCTGCCTCTAGATGTATTAGTTTGGGTAAGTGGCTTCTGAGTATCAGTTAGGAAACAATGCCTTATACATTGAGTAATCAGTATAACACAGAATTTCCTTGAGAATTAAAAAAAAGGTAAAAATCTAGCATAGTGCCTAGCTCATAGAAATTGTTCATGTGATAGATATTATTATTTTTTTATTACATGTTATTTACTAATGACTCAAATATTCAACTACTTTGCTGTGAACATGCTTGTGGTGCCGAAAACTATCTTGGATATCAAACCTAAACTGTTTCAAATTCATCAAAATAGGATGTGAGTTCTATGTAGACACATACTAGAAGCTTTTGCATCATTTCTAAGTAGACTTTATGATATACTTCATTAGACCTCTAAACTCTTGAAAAACCTTCATTTATTTACTCTCATATTGGAAGGAAGGCATTGGGTAAGAGGTAAATTGCACAGTGTTATTGATGCAAACAGTTAATGTGCTGTTAGCATGGTGTAATGACTATTAATGTTAATGGAAAGTTTATAGTACTATTGTATCTTTATGTTACAACCAAGTTAATAATTCAACTTCTATTCTTAATTATTTTGAAGTTGAGAATAAAAGGCAACATCATAGTTAACTGTCCACATATATTCATTCATATGTTAAATATCAAATGGATAGAATATTGCTGGCCATAAGTAAAAGTCTTCTTTAGTACTATATACTGACATATATTTAGTACATATAACTGAAATAAGTTGAGAATTTTAAAATGTCCTGTTCAAATCTGTGTGTTCAAAAATATTGTTCCAATCTACAAAGAACTAATCTAAGTTATGTTCAATTTTGTTAAAATAGATTCATTTTTTAAAACAAGCCAGGCTGTAAACAAGTTCCTTTAATTGAGAAACCAGTGAGATAGACCATCGATCTTCGTACTCAGAATGGGTCAACCCTGGTCTTTATCTAGAGAACAGATAAATAACATATTTAACCTTCAGTTCAATCCACATAGTCCAAAGAAAAAAAATAGTTTGAATAATTCTCTGGGAGAACATTTGTCCTGAAACATGAGTCATTTATGTTGCTTACACCAATGGCAAGTGCTTATGCAGTCCTCCACCTTTTAGTGCTTGGAGATCTAATCTTACTCTTTATTATAAGAGATGTGAAAATCTAACCTTGTGGCCCAGTTGCATAAAAAAGCCACTTACCTGTTCAGTACATGATTGCTAGAAAAATGGTACCTTAATGCTTTAGATCCATTTGTAGCACTAGAATGTTTGTGCTCTTTTTGAAAACAATGATTAGACCTTAGAAAATGCTAGGTTCTAATTAACAATCATATGTTAATTACCTGTAGGGTCCATATAATTTTTCGACATACATGGATTCAAATTTTCTTTCCTGGGTCAAGGACACAACTGTTCTAATATTTTCTATTGCCTCGGTGGCAATCTGTAACACAGAAAAGACCTTCATTACAAGTGAGGCCTTTACCTCTGAAAAAAAGAAAAATGTTTCTCTTTTTAGGATTTAGGATGGTGTCAAAAGAATTCTTAAGGTTGTGTTGTTGGGCTTTAAATGTGGAAAATGAAGGCACGGTGTGTTCTCCAATAGCAGTTCTGAAGTAAAAACGGTTATCTTAACAACACTTGCTGTGCTAAGCATGGTGGACACTCAGAGGAAGTAGTTTAAGGCAAGAATGGGGTCCAGGTTCTAGTCTCAGTGTGGCCACCAGTGTCCTGTGAATAGCCTACGTCATAGTCTTTAGAGGCTTTGCTCTCTCCATATGGTCAATGAGGGAGCCTGGAAGAGATATTGACACTGAATAATACCTAACGCCTGCTGAGAGTCCCTAGGTAGCACAAATGGTAAAGCACTTGACCATCCTGCTGAATAGCTGGCAGTCTGAATCCACTCAGAGGCACCTCAGAAGGTGGGTTCTGGTGACTTGGTTCTGAAAGGCTGTGTTGTTGTTATGTGCCATCAAGTTGCCTGTAACTCATAGCAACCCTATGTACATTAGCTATGAACTCCGCCCTATCCTGTGACAATCTCATCATCTCCAACAGACCTCCTCCCATTTATCCAGTCATTGAGTCAATCCATCTCATCTTCCTTTCCTGTGTTGTTCCTCTACCCTTCCAAGCATGATGTCCTTCTCTAAGGACTGGTTCCTTCTCCCCACGTGCCCAAAGTATGTGAGACAAAGCTTAAAAATCCTTGCCTCCAGGGAGCAGCCTGGCTTCACCCTTTCTAAGACAGTCCTGTTTGTTCTCCTGGCAGTCCACAGTATGTTCAACACAGTATCTCCAGCACCATAACTCAAAGGCATCAGTCTTTCTTCTGTCATCCTTAGTTATTGTCCAGCTTTCAGACAGATAGCAAGTAACTGCAAAGACCATGGCCTGGGTGAGGCACACATTAATCTCCAAATGGATATCATTGCTCTTCGGTACTTGAGAGAGGTCTCAGACAGCTTACTTTGCCAATGCGACTTGTCTTTTGATTTTTTGACTGCTGGTGCCAAGAGTGTTGACTGTGGAACCAAGCAAGCAGAAGTTATCAATACTCTCAATCTCTTCTCCCTCCATTATGAAGTTGTCAATTGACCCAGTGGTGAGGATCTTCATTTTCTTGATGTTGAGCTCCAATTCATATTGAAGACAACAGTCCATGACTTTCTGCGGTAAACGCCTCATGTCTTCTTCAGTTTCAGCAAGCAAGGCTGTATCATCTGCATAGCAGATTGTTGATGTGTCTTCCTCCAATCCTGATGCCACATTCTTCTTCCTAAAGTCCAGCCTCCTAAAAGATCTGTTCTACATATAGGTTGAAAAGGTATGGAGATAGAATGCATCCTTGATGCACACCTTTGAAAAGGAGTGGTACTACTTTGGGGTTGTTATGAGTCAGAATTGACTCAATGGCAACTGCACAAAGGCCTTTTGGAGAAATTGTGCACCCACTTTCTTAGAGAAACTGCCTAGCCACTACTGGGAAAGCGTTCTTAATAACAACATGACCCTGTCCACCGGGCCATAACTGATAAGACCAGGGATGGACACCTGGCTGAAGCGGGGCCAGGCAGACTTGGTTTCCTGAACTTGCATTAACTCCTTGAACTGAGAACTCCTGTGGATTCAAAGCTCAGGGTCACCATTTAGGGGGTCATGATGGGTATGTGGAGGAAGCTGGTCTAAACAGACAACAGTTAAGGAACAGTGAAAGGTTGTATGGAGAGACTCAGAGACAACAGGCAGAGCTGGGGCCCTCAGAAAGGAGCTGGAAGCTAACCTTCCATTTAATCCAAAACTGGTTCTAGTTCCTGTACTTCTGCTTTTATATCAAATTCCTTTACTCAAACCCGCCAGAGCAGTTTTCTGATCCTTCCAACCACACCTCTTCTGACTGATGTTAATAGTCTGTGTTTTAACTATTCAGCCTAAATCACAGTTCAACAACAGAATCAACCATTAGCACAGGGAACCTATTATTTTCAGTTTCTGTTGTATCAGTGTTGAAATAAATGTTTCCTTAGTTCTCATGTTTCAGTAACTGGGTGGAAGCCAGGTTTGGTTGGTTTTGATATTTTTGGCTGAATAATTTTAAAAATATATGATGAATTTAAATCTAATACATAGCACTAAGAGCTTGAGTACAGAATGCTTACTAAATTTTTACTATGTGCCTAGTACTCTCAACGGCACATAACAACAACAACTACTACTACTCTTTTTTACCAGTATATTTTCATATAACCTCTCAACAGTCCTATGAAATAAATTATATTGTTCCTATATTAAACATTTGCAGGAACTGAAGCAGAGAGGTTAAATAACTTGCTTAAAATGCTAGAGCTGATACATAGGAGAGTAAGAATGTGAAATTATCTGTAAGTGGTTTCATAGTTAACTACTGCTCATGGATTAACTAACTGCTTTGTGAGTTAACAGGAATTAATCCTGGTGCAGAGCCTCCAAACCTCAGTAATTAAGATGATCTCTGTGAATATAGTTACTATGCAGCCTCTTGTGACCTTCACTGCTTGGCAATCAACAACTTCATTATCAAGCTCTTTGGGGAAAATAGGAATGGAGATGTATCACAGAGGCCTGATGCATGTGAGCCATGATAAATCTGCCTCCAGGTAAATGAGAGTTTTCCTTTTTGAAGAAATAGTGATACTGTGGGATTTCCAGGACTTCCTACCTTTTATCCTTTCAGCTAAGCAATCAGATATTGACTGAGCAAACAAAACTGAGCTGATAATTAACATTTAAAATTTCCAGCTTTAATCACACACACACACACACACACACACACACACACACACACACACACAGAGAGAGAGATAGAGATACAGGTTTATGTTGCATAATATCCATTTGAATAACAAACATCTAACTATATGCACAAACTTCTGTGGTCCCATAAAAGTGTTTTGTTTAAATTTTTAATCTAGATTTGTTTAATTTAATTTAATTTTTTAAAAAGAAAGCTACTACCTTTTGTTTATTATTATTAGTTTGGGGCACGTTGCTAAGAGAGGCTGTTCCTTGGAGATGGACATCATGCCTGGAAAGGTGGAGGGATGGCGAAGAGAGGAAGACCCTCAACCAGGTGGACTGACATAGTGGCAGTAAGATGATGAGGATGGCAAAGGACAGGACAGGGTTCGGATCTGTTGTTCTCAGGTTCACTATGAGTTGTATGCAACTTGACAACACCTAACAACAATAGTTTTAAAGACTGCAAACCCAGATGCTGGCACACTGTACCATGAATGGGATGCAAGTAGGGGAGACAGAGGCTCTGGGCATGGGCTCTTGGGCTTCATACTAGGGGCATATGGGGGTGGTGGGGGTGGTGGCAGGTGGCAAGTAGTGGCAGCAGTGGCAGCAATAGCCGCAATGGCAGTGGCCATGGCAGCTGCAGGGCTGTTTCTGCTGCCAGGTGGGTGGGACAGTAGACGGGTAGAATCTATTCTGTTCCCTCCCCGCTATCTTCTTCTTACTCCATTCTCACAGCTGCTATTACCAGAGCCCCAGCCTCCACCAGCACCTCCAGCAGCAGCTGCAGTGGCAATGAGGATGACCACAACAACAACATCCACTCTGTCCAAATCACTTGTCATCCTATTTCACACAAAGTATTGTGGATGTTAAGTGCCAGGAATTTGTATGTACACAGACACATACAGACACACACACTCCCTTTACTTCTCACCTATCAGCTCTGTCATTAGCTGACATTTTTTTCATTTACAATTGTAAATCTGACTCTTCCGAGACTAATTTAACAAAACACATCTACAGCAGGAAAGAACGCTGAAGTGAAAGACGGACATGCCATTGGCTGTGATGGTTAAGGCTGTGTGTCACTTTGGCCTGGCCATGGTGCTCCGTGGCTCGTGGGCATGGAGTAATACTGCACTCCTCCTCCCTTTATATACTTTGATACGGTCACACTCCATTCTCTATGCGGATGTAAGCAACATATCATTGGAAAGGAGAGTTTACTTGGTGGTGTGGCTTATATCCAGTACATCCAGTTTTGGCAAGGTTTATTCTCACCATGCTTTTCACTGAACCTTGAAATGTAAGGGACTTAACAGTTAGCTATTGTTTACAGAGAACTATTTACAAAATTACATTAGGTGTTGACCAGTAATTGTAAGGTTGAGATGATTTCATTTATTTGAGATAATAACTTATTCACTGACTATGGTAGGCTAAAATAAACCTTCAAACTTGCTCCTGAGTAGGCTTAGTCTGCATGCAAGCAGTTCAAATCCAGCAACAGTTCTAAGGAAGAAAGACAGGCAGTCTCCTCCTGTGTAATTCACAGGTTCTGAAAACACACCGAGGGGCACCTGTGAGGTTCCAACTCGACAACGAGTCAGTCACTGGATGATTTCAGCACTGCACTGAGTGGCAGCCGGGCCAACGGAGAGGGAACCCAGCCCACTGCTGCTGAGTCCATTCTAACAACTCGCAGCCCTCTCTCTGGTTTCCTAAGCTGCAAATCCTTACAGGAGGAGAGTGCCCATCTTTCTCCTGTGGAGCAGTTGCTGGAGTCAAACAGCTGACTTTTGGGCTAGCAGCACAGCAAGTAACCTGCTATTTCATTGGACAAAGCTGGTTTAATTAAAGCATATTTGGAGCAAGTCATTCAACCTCAGCTGCTTTCTTCTCTATAAAGTGGAGATTTACCAGTCCCTCCTGACCCAGCAGGAGTGAGGGTCAGTGGTAGCAACATTGTGAAAGGGCTGTGTAAACTGTGCGTTGTAACAATTATACTACAATTTAGACTTCATACCTACTTCACTTCCTCCTGTTTCATTAAAGTATAATAAGCACATAATTAATAATGAAAATACCAGTTGCTATAATCTATGTGAACATTTACATACACTTATAAATGTTTATGCATACATTTAAATACACTTTAAAAGATCATATAGTATAGTTCCTAGCATGCAACCATTCAGATTCAGATCCAAGACATGCTATAGGACCGAGTAATTAATGTGCCCTTTATGGCTTCCAAGGCTGTAACTTATCATGAAGACAGTCTGCTACCTCCTTTCCCCACGAAACAGCTGGTAGGTTTGAATCATTAACTTCAGGTTCAAAGTCCAGCTTTTAATTTTGATGACCTCACTTTGAATCCCAACTTGACTTTAACATCTTTTTTAATATCTCACTTGTGAAACTGCTGTAATATTAGTGCCTGCCTCATAGGCCTATTGTCAGAATTTAGTGATTTGGTACATGTACTCAGCACAGTTACTGGCACATAGTAAGGCTCATATAATTATTAGCCCACTTGCCACTACCAACTCAACAACTCATTGCTGTTGAATTAGAACTAGCCCATAGCTAACCATCTAACAGTTAATGAGGCTGTAAACTGCAAGGGAGGAGACTGCTCATTTTCTCCTACAGAGCTGCTGGTCGATTAGAACCAGTGTAAGCTTTGGGTAAGCTGCACAACGCTGTAAGTTCCAGGTAACCAGAGCTCCCTTTTGCCATTAGTTATTGCTATATACCATCAAGTAGAAACCAAGTCATAGCTGACCTTCTTGTGCAGCAGTTGGTAGATTTTTAAAAAAATTTTTTTTATTTTATTATTTTTGTGTGAGTGTACCGTCAAATCAGATCTGACTGGTACAGGAGGAGATTGTCCCTCCTTCCCCGGCAGAGCATCTGGTGGATTCGAACCGTGCACCTCTGGGATTGTAGTTGCAGCTCCTTACCACCATGCCACCAGAGCTCTCCTCAGTTGGTAGATTTGAACCATGTACTTTTGGGTTGGCAAAAACAACTCCTTACCACTAGCCACCTGAGCTCCCACACCATTAGAGGTAGAACAAAAAGCTCAGGGCATTACTGCCACCTGCTGGCTATATACATTAATTCTAGAAAGCAGACAAATACTCAAATACTGGCAAATGTCATACTTTGAACAATTCACTTATATTCTCTGCCTTAAGGTGTTTTCATTTACAAAAGAAGAGCGGTGTTTGTATCACTATAGCAAAAGACTAGGAAGTAAAAGATGAGAGGTGCTAAAATCAGAAGATTTTATAATAACATTTTAAGAGCACTTTGGGCTAAAAAATCTTTAATTACCTTCTTTTCAAACTCTATGAATTATTAATACAGTTAAATATTTCATGCACAGTGTTGACAATTAGTAGGTGTAGTGAGTATAAACATGAAATACGGAAATATGCATGTTAGGACTGATAATGCAAATAAAAGCATGTCTAAAACAATTCTCACTCTAATTGAAGTTTTATGTAACCCACCTTTCCAGCAGCTTCCAGTTCCTTTTTATCTCTTTTGGCATTTCCAGCCAACATTTTCATTTCAACAATTCCTGATACAGCAATAATTGGAACAACCGATAACAACAAAAGGGTTAACTGCCAACCGTAAATAAATGATATGATGATACCAGTTCCAAGATTGGCTGTATTCTGTGCAATTAATGCCAACCTGGTCCCCGTGGCCTAGAAAACAAGAAAGGCAGTGCAGTTGTGTTTAACTTCCTGAGGTTCCTTGGTCAGAAATAAGAGAGAGTTTATGCCTGTTCTAACCTATGCTCACTTTCATGACAGTAAGTCCTAACCCTGGCATGCTGAACACTCATGCCTCTCCTGCCCACAGGAAACCCATGTTATGTAACCAAGTGATCAACTCTTCTGTTTGTGGATAGGTGGAGGGGATACACTTTGTTAATGGAAACAACATTTAACCTCAAGGGACTCTGGTAATTTAAAAAACCTTTTGCTTCAAAAAGGCATAAAAGAAAAATTTACACCCTCTTAAGAGACCGTACCTATACATAACCTAAGAGACTGTCTACCATGATGCTTACATAGAAATAAATTACCATTTATACCACTCAGAAAATAAAGCTTATTATAGTGGGCTCTCACTTCTTCCTTCTCTTTCATGATGGGGAAGCAGGGAAGTTTCAGAAAAATTAACCAAGTTCGGCATTAGGGGGTCAGAGCTCGGCCTGCACCTGGTACCGGTTCAAGGCTGGGCATGTGATACAAATCAGGGTAAAGGAAGAGTTCTGGCTTGGTGGCTGAGTCACAGGTACAGTGCCTCTTTGCTAGTATGGGAAATGAGGCAGCTTGTAGCTGCGATTGTTAATGACACCCATCCTAGGGCCAGGAGGGGTATGAGTCTTAAGATGAAGATGGAGACAGACACCCAGAAAGAAGGAATTTGGGTCCTTGATGACATTTTTTAGTCAATGGATCAAGAAATCCTTAAATCTAACCTTGCTCTTATCGTTTAGATCAGCTCAAGCTTTCCCTTAACTCCAGCTGACAGCAGCCTCACAGGTACAGCTATGCCACATGTCTATTTACAACTATGGCAAATAGGAATACTTAGTGGAGTGCCATCTACATACTCCTTGGACTTGAGAGGCATCTGTCGCAAGTCTTGTAGAAAGTGCACCAGTACTGTTTTTATGGTCATCAAACCAGCTCATGTCCTAAAGCACAAAATAGACCTTTAATTAGTTCAAAATCAAAACAGGCAACAAAAAGTAAATAAAACATTCCAAAGCCTCAATGTGAAGAAAATACCTACACGTCCCCTGTATACTGAAGTGCAGGGATGACATCACGTGCACTGCTGAACCTTAAGGGGCCTGAGTCCCCCAGGACCCACCCTCAAGCTGCTCTGGTCTGACAGGAAGAGAGCATCACCGCTCTGGGCAGATGGGGTAGGGAGGTGGCGGGGAGAGGGGCGATGAGCAGTTCGGCTTCCTGTCAGTTTTGCGGCCCTGGATATACTACGGCTGAAGAAATCAGCTGCTAACTAAAAGGTCAGCAGTGCAAACTCATCAAGAGCTTTGGCGTAGAAAAATGAGACAGTGTGCTCCCGTAAAGATTTACGGCCTTAGGAATCCTATTGATCTAAGCTGCTTTGTGGGAGAAGGATGGGCAATCTCTGCCCATGTGATTAACTGCCTCTGAAAAACCTGCCAGAGGGTCAGCTATGGGTGAGTTCCGACTCGATGGTACACAACAACAACAACAACATTCTCTCTACTAGGCCACTGTGAGTTGGAATAGATTCAATAGCTGTAGATATTGTGTTAGTGGAGCTGGATGGGATGTACGGACATTACAACCTAAATATGGACATGTCTCTCTCTCATAAAGGAACGGATTCAGAGGGTGAAGAGATCTGTTAGACATACTCTTATACACTATGGACAGGAGAAAAGAAGCCTTTGTTTCTCACTGTGGTGAGCTGTTGTTTGGTGGGTTTTTTGTTTGTTTTTAAGGATAGAAAACTCATGTCTTGCATAGAATTTTAATTATAAAGCACTCATTTGTAGTATTTTTAAATATAAAATAATTGCATATCCAATAATTTTTCTTAAAAAACCCAAACTCATTGGCAAAGAGTCATAGTAGAACTTCCCACAGGATTTTCAGGGCTGTAAACATTTGTGGAAATGGACTGCCTCACCTTTCTTCTACAGAGCCACTGGGTGGGTTTGAACTGCTGACCTTTTGTATTGGAGCAAAATGCTCAGCCCACTGTGCCACAAGAGCTTCTCTAGATAGTTTAGGAAACACTGGGGGAGAAGTTTGTAAACTTTCAGATTTGTTCAAAATAAATTCTCTTTTGTGAACAGGCGTTTACTCAATCTCTATCAATTGGTTGCATTTTATTTTGGTTCTCTTTTTAGATAGTCTCTATGAAAGTAGAGAATCCATGTCTACATATTTCTCCCACACTTTTTGTACTGGATTGCCCAAAAGAACAGATAGTGCATGACAGACCCAACTGCCAGCACACTACCAAGGGGCCACTGGTGCACAGCTTTGGGTTTGTAGTGTAACTAGCTGTGGACGATGTAACCAGAGCTCCCTGGTGTGCTGCTGGTTGTGTGCCATCAAATCAGAACCTACTACTCATAGCTGACCCTCCAGTGGCTTTTCTCATCTTTCTTCCCTGGAGCAGCTGGTGGATTTAAACTGTGTTCCTTTGTCTTGTCAGTACAACTCCTTATCACTAAGCTACCAGAACTCCCTATGCTAAGACTTACAGCCTTGAAAAACCACTACACTCTCTATGAATAGCATCTGATACAATGGTGCTCTGCTGGTCTAGTGGTAAGGCGTTGTGCCACAAACCCAAAGGCACAAGGTTCAGGCCCATCACGTGCTCCGTGGGAGAAAGGTGGGAGATCTCCTCCTCTTGTGTAATTTACAGCCTCTGAAAACCCACTGCAGGGCCAGCTATGAGCTGCTCTGACTTGATGGTACATAACAACAACACAGTGCCAGGGAGTTTGGGGTTTCTTAGTTTGACCAGGACACTGTGTGCTGTGGGATATGAGTTAATATAAAAACAGAGCCCTAATAAAACAGAAAAGCATCCAAGTAACTCCTCAATTACCAACATCTGAGGAAACCTACAGTTACTATGTTCAATTGTGGTACGTAAATGGGGTGAACCACTTTACCCCTTTGTCTGAAGGCATCTTGGGTTCTCCATGGACTCCTGTGCAGGATTTAGACAAGCCCTTGAAGTTCTAGTACCCACACAGAGATAGCTGCCGAGTAAAGAAAAAGAAGCCATCTAAATAAGCCTATGTTCCCCAGAAAGCCCTGAGTGGTCTTTGAATAATGAAAAGCAAGGACAACTTGTATGATTCCTATCAGTGTTTTTATAAGGGAAGGGACAGTAATATGAACCATAGCATATCAGTAAAAAGAAGAAGAGGCTTAAAAGAAATCTGGAAAATAGAAGACATTTCCAGTGCACATACCCACCTGTCTTAGCATTGCTTTAAAAGCCATCGACCGAAGCCTTGTGGTAAGGATCTCTCCAGCTTTCCCAAATGTGAAACCCTAGTTAAGGGGTGGGGGGAAGACATCATTTTTAGTCATCACTAGTATTTTTGTGTGTCAGAATCAGTGAGACTGGCTCAAGACAGGGAAGGATTCAGAGCTGCTGTACATAGGGTTGCTATGTATCGCAGGCAACTCAACGTACATAACAATAACAACATAATATGACAGGTTCGGAAGCAGGAGTGGCATCTACTTTTTTTTTTTTTTTTTTTTTTTTTAGTGGCATCTACTTTCTAAAGAACATGCCTCCAGAAACTCCATGAACTATGATATATGTTAATAGTTGTAGAGGGGCTTCAGGCCTTTTGTTCATAGGGTTGCTATGAGTCATGCTTCACTTGAAGGCAATCAACAACAATTATTTTCATAGGAACTCTAGTGGCCCAATGGGTAGACAATTGTACTACCAATCCAAAGGCTGGTGGTTTGAATCCACCGGTTGTTCCAAGGGAGAAAGGTAGTAATCTCCTTCTGTACAATTTACAGCCTCTAAGAACTCATTGGTCAGCTATGAGTCACTTCCAAATTCTCTGCAATGAGTTTGAGTATTGTGATACAATTGTGTTGTTCACATTCAGCTATTCAAAGGAAGCTCTGGTGGCCTAGAGGCATGAAGCGGCACTGCAATCCCAAAGGCACATGCTTCAAATCTACCAGATGCTCCACTGGAGAAGGAGGGGCAATCTCCTTCTGTGTCAAGTGGATCTGATTCAGTGGTACAACAATTTTGTTTTTTTAAAAAAGAACTAAAACAAAAAGAAAACCAGCTATCCAACATAAAATGTCTTAAGACTAAACAGTAATTCAAAATTCCAAATGAAAATTCACATGTTGCTAAATTATTGTTGTTGTTGTTGTTTGGTGCCATCAAGCCTTGACTTATATCAAGCCTATGGACCACTGATCTGAACCATTCTCACGATCTCTGTACTGCTCAGGCCCTTGGTGGAAGTCATCATGGTAATCCACCTTGTGGAGGGTCTTTCTCTCTTTATTGGACTCTCCACCTTTCCCAGCATGATGCCCCTCCAAGGGCTGGTTTCTCCAGAGAATAGGTCCAAAGTAAGAGAGACAACATTTTACTATCCTTGCTTCTAAGGAACACTCCGGTTGAATTTTCTCCAAGATAGATTTGTTTGTTCCTTTGGCTGTCTGTCCATGGTATACGCAATACTCTTCATCAACATCACAACTCAAAGGCATCAATTCTTCTTCTGTATTCTTCACTTATTGTCCAACTTTCAAATGCATGGGAAGCAACTGAAAAGATCATGGCTTGGATAGCTAAATCATCAATACCTGTTATTCTGACTCATAGCAACTCTGGAGGACAGAGGAGAACTTCCCTGTAGAGTCTCCTAGTCAATAATCTTTCCAGAAGCAGATCTTTTCTCCTGTGGAGCCTGCTGGCAGGTTTCAAACAGCACCTTTTGGACACCAGTTGAGTGCTTCACCACTGCACCACCAGGTATCTATACACCATTGGTATAGAAGAGTCTCATAAAACAAAAGTAACTTTGAAAGTGTCTTGTTCTGACTTCTAAGCCACTCTAAATAGGGTTATTTTTCAAAATTTTCAAGGACAACATTTCAATGAGAAAGATAACTGTCTCCTATTACAGCTGTCAGTGTGTTCCTAATACATAAAGTAAAACAGTTGAAAAGAAATGTAACAAAATTCTACTCAGAAACACATTTTGGTGAAAGCAATGTTGAGGGAAAGAGGACATAAATGAGCTTGCTGGTTCCCTGTCAGCAACTCCCGCTCTCGGGGGAACAATGAGGCTCTTCTTCTTTGCAAGCCTCTTTGCCAGGCAAGTTCCCTCCCTCTAATTATGCCATGTCCAGACTGGAGCATAGCCCAGATGTCCACAGTAGGGCTTGCTCCTAGGTCCCCCTGCCCTCCACCTCAGGATACGTAGGCTTCTAGCCTTGTGTACAACACTATGTGGATACACAGCAGAGCTTTCTACTTAAAGCCAGCAGGACTGGCGATGGCTGCTCCAGATGCCTCTTGTCAAAGCCTATATTGCCTTCATCTCCTCCTTTCTCTTTTAGGAGATGGCTCGAAGCTAAAATGGGGACCACTATTCCATGCATCAGCCCCTTGCTTCCCTGGCATCATATCACCAGCTTCATTCCATAACACTCTAGGGATGGGTTTGATCAGTCAGTTGCTGCTATACCAAGCCTGTGCACTGGCCATGAATAACATTTTTTTTTTTGCTGATTTAGCAATCAGAATAGGATTTTTCTGAATAGGACTGTATTCAAAAGTCATGTCTTAGAACCAAAGGGAATTTGGTAAACATTTACCTAAGCAGAAAAGTATCATTTACAGTAGGTTTCACTAGCCAGTTCTACACTATCTGAAAGCAAATAATCTATATTCTTTCAAATAGTCAATTAAGTGAATAATAAAGGCACTGCACTAAATTTTTCCAGTTTTCAAGTTGTTTTTAGGTGTCAGCTATCAAGTCAACTATAAGTCATAGCGAACACTGTGAACAGATCGGAATCTCGCCCTATCCTGTGCCATCTGCACAATCTCCTCTGTGCTAAGGCCCATTGTCACAGTCACTATGTCAATCCATCTCACTGAGAATCTTCTTAGATCACTCTCCACTTGTCCAAGCATGATGTCTTTTCCCAAGGCCTGGTGTCTCCTGATAAGATGGCCATAGTATGTGAGTTGAAGCTCACTATGCTCACCTCTCTGAAGCACCTTGGTTATACTTCCTCCAAATCAGATTTGTTTGTTCTTTTTGCAGTGCACAGTGTATTCAGTACTCTTCACCAACATCAACATTCAAAGGCATAAATCATTCTTTGGGTTTCCTTATTCATTACCCAACTTTCACATGTTTAGGACAAATGAAATAGTATGGCTTGGGTCAGGTGCAACTTGGTCTTTAAACCAACAAGTTTAACTGGTTCTTTATGTTTTCCAGTGAATTGATTTCCTCAATAAATGAGCCCTGGTGTTATCGTGGCATTAAGTGTTGGGTTGCTAACTGAAATACAGGTGGTTTGAACCTATCAATTGCCCCTTGGGGAAAAAGATGAAGACATAAATATACGCCCATAAAGATTAAGAACCTTGGAAACCCTATCAGGCAGTTCTGCTCTGCTCTATCGGCTCTCTATGAGGCAGGATCAACTGCACAGCAGTAGGGTTCCTGTCCCCTTTCTTTGGTAATGACTATTTCCTGAAGGTGAACTTGTAATTATACTTTTAGCAGAGAAGGGAGTCACAGTTCCTACACTAAGGGATATCCTCTGTAAGAGCCTGCATGCCAAGTGCATTTGCAATTAAATTCATGTCAAGGATTTGTAAACTCTGTTAGGTTTTAATGAACTCTCTAATTGAATACTATCCAGGGAGCTCTGCTCACTTAGTGGTAAGGAACTGCACTGTGAACTCAAAGATACATGGTTTGAATCCAACAGCTATTTCATGGGAAAATCATGGGCAATCTCCTCTTGTGTGATTTACTGCCTCTGAAAACCCTCTGAATGGTCAGGTATGAATTGATTCTGACTGCAAAGTATATAACCACAAAAACTGAATTTATACTAGATAAGAAGGCAAGTCGAGGGTACTTACCTGAAGGAAGAAAGTGAAAAAAGAAATAATTCCCAGACCTAAAAAAAGCAAGGAGAACATGTTGCACTTTTGCTGCTTCACTTCATCATCCCCCGGTCCAAATATCTACAAAAGAACATTTAAAATACCCACTTGGATTATGCAATCTTTGTTTATTTATCCAATAAATAAAATAGCTCAAGCATCACATTTTAAAATCCAGGGAATGAAGATGGAATTTTAAAAAATATTTTTAAAATTATGGCAAATATATATTCATACATACACAAACTAAAACAAAAGCTTGACATTTCAACATTTTCACATGGACAATTGGGTGACATAACATAGGCTGATACTTCAGTGCTGTAGGTCGTTGCATATTCTAGAGCTGGTCTTCTTTCTCTGCACTTGCTATTGTCTCTATGAATTCCATGAAGCTGCACAGCTCTCCACCTCTCACTCCACCAAGTCTCCATCTAGAGATGCCTGCCCTGACCATCCTCTTTGAAATGAAAACACTCTATAACCCCCTACACACAAATACACACATACTGCTGTTCTGTACCATTGACTTGGAGCTGACCCATAGCTGACGCTACAGTACGTTTTCTGTCAGTTCATCTCACCAGAGGAGACTGCACATTCTTCTCCAGTTGCACAGCTGATGGATTTGAACTGTGTGCCTTCAGGATCGCAGTGCAGCTTCTTATCACTTCCTATATTTTGGCTTATAGTTTTAATTGTAGACTAATGTTTAATGTCACAAGAATAGCAAATTAACAACATGATGAAGAGTGGTAAGAAATGGTGCTGCAATCCCAAAGGCACGCAGTTCAAATCCACCAGCTACTCCATGGGATTAGGATGAGCAATCTCCTCTCGTGCAGTTAATTACCTCTGAAAATCCACTGGATGATCAGCTATGATTTGGTTCTGACTCAACAGTACTCAACAACACTAAAGGCTGATTAGGGTGGTCATACCCTATACATACTGGGTTTTGTGGGGTCTAACATATTTCTGATAAATTCTTATAAGCATCCCCTAATAAATTTCATAATTGAATAACAGTAACTTTATTGATGTAGAAAGGACACCTTTTTGAGTACTTACTACAATGTTTACTGTAATAGTTATCAAAGAACTAACCTAAACATTTTTCACATTGAAAGACAGACCTGCTGTCACTGAGATGATTCTAACTCATGACAACTCCACAGGAGGTGGAATAAAATTTTTCAAATGTTTTCAAGACTGTGAGCTTTAGAAGCAGATAATGGCTGTCTGAGGCACCTCTGGGCTTGAACTGGAAACCTTTCTGTTAGTAGTGAGTACATCACCATCTGGACAACTGGAGGACTGGATATGCATCTAATCACCTATATAATCTAGTTTAATTCTTGGTAATCCTATCAGGAAGATACTACTGTTGTACAGAGAAAGAAAGAGAGAGACAGAGAGAAAAAGTATCTTGCCCAAGTTTTTATAGTTATTGAATGTCAAGGCCAGTGGGCATTCAGAACCAAGGCTTTTAAACCAAGGCTTTCTCCACTTTCCAACAAATTGCACAGGGTACCGGTTTCCCCCAAATGAAAAGAGATGCTAGTCAGAACGTCCCCTTTGTTGTTTTTTATATTAGGGTCATACTTGATCCTAAAAGGCTACTTCTCCTGCATAGCTTTTCTCAGAGGGAAAAAAGAGACTCTAGATGTCTTTATGTCAAGGATGCTTTGTTATACTTGAGAATAACTCATAAAATGGATCCATCTGGTGAGGTGGGGATGAGAAGGAGTTGATGAGCTGATACAAATCAAGTGTTATGTGACGTTTCCAAACTTACCTCTATCATTTCTGAGAAGATGAGTGAAAATGCTGGCTGAAGGGCCCCATTGGCAATGGCACAAACAGTCCCCACTACAAAGTAAGGCCACTCTGTTTTATTCAGTCTTAGAACTTTCAGAAAAGACACTGGTGGAACATTTGCATCCTAGAACATATCAATAACAAGAAAAACTGGTATAACACTACAGTTACCACTGCTAATACATGCATAAGAGGCATGACCATGGCCTTCAGGGGACCAGCAAACATGTTCAGAGAATGACCAATCTATAGGAACTTATGAAAGAGTATGTTATAAAATACTAACAATGTATTTCTGTTAAGTCATGCACGTCACTGTATTTTAGTGTCTCTTCCACAAACATTCTTACTCCCCAGTTAACATTATTAAGTTCTAGTTCCCAATCTGAGGAATGATCCTTGTCCTCAAACTGTTGCTCTTAACACAACTCAGCTTATTGCTATTCAGTTGGATCCACCTCATAGCTGACCTACCAGTGGGTTTCAGAGGCTGTAAATCTCATGTGAAGAAGCTACCCATCTTTTTCCTGCAGAGTAGTTGGTGGATTCGAACTGAATGTCTTTGGGTTGGCAGTACAATTCCCTGCCCTCAGGCCACCAGTGCTCATGCTCTTAACACTCACCAACAACTAACAACTCTTAACACAAAGCCCTCTAAAACCAAATGGCCAAACCCATTGCAATGGACTAAATTCTGACTCACAGTGTGTCCGAAGGACAGAGCAGAACTGCCCTACAGGGCTTTGAAGGTGGTGATCATTAAGGGAAGGGCAGAATGCCACATCTTTTTTCTATGTAACAACTTGTAGGTTCAAAGTGCAGAACTTCCAGTAGCAGCTGAGTGTTTAACCACTGTGCTACCAGGACTCCTTCCAGGACCTCAAGTCAGATTGATTTTCTCCCTCCCTTTGGTGCTTTATCTTTGCTCATTCATGTCTTCTTTAAAATACTGGACCATAAACATTTAGCAGAAGGAAAACTAGCAAAATATCTATGGGGGTCCAAGGGGGAAAGGGGTGGGAGCAGAGGAGTGTGGATTGGCAGGGGAGAAATCACTGGATTGCAAGATATGGTAAGTGGAGGGAGCGGGTGAAGGAAATGAGAAGGATCAGTGGGGATCTGAAAAGGTGGGTAATGGGGGGCGTAGTTCAGTGGGGATTGGTTTTATAAGATGCAATGAATGGGAATGATTGTATGAAACACAGTGTGAATGAAGGGTAGTGTGAAACACAATATGTATGAATTGTGTACACACAGCAATATAATTTTTTAAAAAGTGATGTAATGAAAAGAATGGGGGAAAAGAAATAACTGAGGAAATGAAAACTTGACAATTCTATAGTCAAAAGGATTTACTTATGATGATGAATTCCATGACAGTGTGATTTTTAACTCTTCTCCCCATAAATATAGCAAGGTCATACCTCTCTTAAAATCTGTACTATAAAATGATATTCCTATTCTGTTCATGGACTAGGTACAACTGAACCCCTGGCAGGATTAATTTTTTCCCCACACCTACAGAGCATAACAATAAACTCAAAACACACTGCCATCAAGTCAGAAATGACATAGCTGACCTTCCAATGAGGTTTCAGCACGTGAGGGCGTTGCTCATCTTTCTCCCATGGAGCCGCTGGTGGATTCAAACTGCCTGCCTTTGGGTTTGCAGCACAGCTCCATACCCACCTGGCCAAAAGAGCTCAGCTTTTATCAACCACATACTCAATATAGATTTAAAAACCATTTCTTAAAGGAAGAAAATATCTTTTCTTAAAAGGAATTTGCTTTATTTGCATCTCTCTCAGAGCTAGGGATTTTGAACATTTCTTCATGTGCTTGTTGGCCATCTGAATGTCTTCCTTGGTGAAGTGTCTATTCATATCCTGTGCCCATTTTTCAATTGGATTATTCACCTTTATCTTGTTGTGGTGCCCGAGTATTTTATAAATTCTAGATATAAGTCCCTTGTCTGACATGTCATTACCCAAAACTTTTTCCCAGTCTGTGGCTTCCCTTTTTACCCTGTTAGAGAAGTTTCTGGATGCGCATAGGGATTTGATTCTTAGAAGGTCCCATTCATCTATTTTATCTTTTCCTGGCTGTAAATTTTTCAGAATACTGGGAAGACTCTTTATGTTGTGCATTAGGGCTACTAAAGTTTTCCCAAGCTTTTCTTGAATGAAATTGACATCCAAGTAGATATATGCATACCCATGTTTATCGCGGCTTTGTTTACAATAGCAAGGAGTTGGAAACAACCTAAATGCCCATCAACAAACGAATGGGTAGAGAAGCTGTGGTATATTCACACAATGGAATACTATGCTGCATTGAAAAACAAGGAACTCATGCAATATTATTCAAAATGGGTGAACCTGGAGGACATTATGCTGAGTGAGGTACAAATGCTATATGGTGCCACTGTTGTAGAATGAGGCTAGCATTGGGGTGGGGGTAAGACTGAGAAAAACTGGATGAAATATGTTTACGGCATTGAAGTCTATGGGGGAGAGAATAGTCTAAAAGTATTATATTTTAGGGCGTTATTCTTATCGTAGGAGTACGCAATGAGGGTTGCAGAGTGGATTATATTTCGGGGTAGGGAGTGGGGTTTGGGAAGGTGCGGGGGGGGATTGTGTACCAATGAGGGAGTTTTTCTTTTGCTTTTCAAGGAGAGGAGCAAACGGGAGGGGGGCTGGGTAGGGAGGGTAGTGTGCGGGGAGAAGGGTGCAACAATGAATGAATGGAATTCCAAAATCTCTGTAGATGTTCATTGAAATGAAAAATAAACAAACGAAATTTAAAAAAATAGTAAAAAAAAAAGGAATTTGCTCTTTATTTTGTGTGTGTATGCGTGTGTGTGTGTGTATGTGTGTGTGCTGTTGTGTACTACAGAGTAGGAACCGACCACAGATGACCCTTTGGAGAGTTTTCAGAGGCAGTTAATTGCACAGGGGGAGATTGCCCATCCTCCTGCAGAGCAGCTGGTGACCTCGAACCACATGCCAACAGGATTGTAGTGTAGTTTTTTTGCCACGAGGCCAACAGAGCTCCATATATGTATGTATATATCCATATCTGTGTGTGTGTGTGTGTGTGTGTTCAACTTGAATTAGTAACATTCCAAGTGTTCAGGTGAGAAATGTTAAAGAATGCACAGTTTTGCTTTTCCTGGCAACTCTTTCTTAGCTCTCAGTAAGATATTTCCAATTTAACTCAGAGCAGCAGTGTACACAGCCAAAAAGATCGAACTGTCTATCCCGCCACTCCACCATGCAGCAGGTGGAGAACTTAGTCACTCACAGCCATGTGTATGTTAGTAAAAATATTTTGTGACATTTCTGGAAGCATTTGTCTTTTTTTCTCCCTTGCTGCTTGGAATGTGGATAGATGGCTTCATCTTAGATCATGAAGCACTTAAAGATAAAAATCTCATGGCCATTATTATGAGAATAAAGGTTACAGGAGCGCATGTCCATTCTAATTAGGAAGCCAACATTCTAGCTCTGGGTTTCTCACCGCTAAATTATTTATTTTATGTGAAAGAGAAATAAAAGCTATTCTTTGGCTTAAACTAATGTTAATCTAAGTAGGGAAACAAAAGATGTTCTTATCGTTGATGTGAACCCACTCAGACCTGACCCTCGAGCAGGTTGTTGATAAGTCTTCCTCCAACCCTAATGGCACATTCCTCCTCAAAAAATCCAGCCTCCTGAATGATCTGTTCTGCATACAGTTTGAAAAGGTATGGAGACAGGACACATTCTTGATGCACTCCCTTTCTAATTTTGAACCATGTAGTGTTTCCTTGCTCTGTTCTGATGACTGTTTCCTGGCCCAAGCATAAGTTTTGCATAAGTACAATCAAGTGTTCTAGAATTCCCATTCATCCCAGAGTCAGCCAAGTTTGTTGTGATCCACACAGTCAAATGTCTTTGCACAGTCAATGAAACACAAATGACTTTCCTCTGGTACTCTTTGCTTTCTGCTAAAATCCAACTGATATTGGTGATAATGTCTCTAATGTCATAGCCTCTTCTAAACCCAGGTTGTTCTGGTAGTTCTCTGTCTATACACTGTTCCAGTCATTCTGGGATAATCTCTAGCAGGATTTTGCTTGTGTGTGATATTAGTGATATTGTTTGATAATTTCTACACTCTGTCAGATCACTTTTTTAAAATTTTGAATGGGAATAAATATGATCTCTTTCAGTCAGTTGGCCAGTGGTCATCCTCCAGATTTCTTGGCACAATCTAGTGTACACGCCCAGGACTGCATTTGTTTGTTGAAATATGTCAATTGATATTCCATCAATTCCTGAGGCCTTGTTTTTGTCAATTCCTTCAAAGCAGCCAGAACTTCCTCGTTAATCACCATGGCCTCTTAAACATTAAGTTGTTTCATGAAATTCTTTGTCAGTCTATTATTTTCAATACAGTAACTCTGTATACTCCTTCCATCTTTTTTGATGATTCCTGATCATTCGATATTCTGCCCACAGCATCCTTAAGTATTGCAACTCAAGGCTTGAATTTGTTCTTCAGTTCTTTCAGCTTAAGAAATGCTAAGCAAGTTTGTCCTTTTTGACTTTTCAACTCCAGCGTTTTGCACATTTCATTATAATACATTGTTTTGTCTTCCCAAGAAGTCCTTTGATATCTTCTGTTCAGCTCCTTAAAGAAATCCTATTTCTTTCTGTTGTTTTGGCTTCTCAGAGCTCTACTGCAATTTTCAGAATCTCTTCCAACATACATCTCAAGTCTTTTCTTCCTTTTCTGTCTTTGTAGTGGCTTTTTGCATTCTTCATGGACAATATTCTTAATATCCTTCCACAGCTCATTTGGCCTTCACTCATTAGTGTTCAAAGCCTTAAAACAGTTCCTGAGATGGTTTTTAAATTTGGTGGGATAGACTCAAAGTCAAATTTTGGTTCTTGTGGATTTAATTTTCTTTAGCTTCAGTGTGAAATTACATATGAGTAGGTCTGTTCCACAGTCAGCACCTGCACCCAGTTTTCACAGCTGATATTAAGCTTTCCCAATGATTCTTTCCACAGATATATTCAATGTGATTCCTGTGTAAGCCTTTGCCACTGTTACATGTCGTCGAGTCTCTTGTTACTCATAGTGACCCAATGTACCACAGCTCTGAACTCTGCTCTATCTTAAGCCAATCTCATTGTCTCTGACAAACCTATCCCCATTACCCCAATCACTTAGTCAGCCCATCTTATCCAGGGTCTTCCTCTTGTGCTGTCCCTCCACCCTTCCAAGCTTTATGTCCTTTGCAAAAGACTGGTCTCTCCCGGCAACATGCCCAAATTATGCCAGCCAGAGCTTCAAATTCCTTGCCTCTAAAGAACAGCCTCGTTTCACTCTCTCTAGAGCAGACCTGTTTGTTCTTTTAGCAGTCCATGGTATGTTCAATATTTTTCTCCAGCACCACAACTCAAAGGCTTCGATTATTTTTCTATCATTCTTAGTCATTGTCCAGCTCTCTAATGCATGGAAGTAATGGTGAAGACTATGGCTTGGATCAGGCACATCTTAGTCTCTAAACTGACATCAGTACTTTTCAGTACTCTGCAGAAGTCCCTGACAGCTGATTTTCCCATACTCTCATCAGCTCTTTTGGGTAAAACCCTTCTCTGTCAAATATTGCTCTAACACTCAGCACCCAAACTAAGACAGACTAGGGAGGATTGACCATCCTTTTGCCAAATAACAGGCCTTCAAAAACCCTATGTTTAGGTCATTAGGATGCCACAAAAGTGCTAAAAATAAAATCTTTATTCCATTGTTGTTTTTATGTGCCCTCAAGTCAGAACCAACTTGTAGCTGACTCTCTAGCAGGTTTTCAGAGGCTTTAAATCACATTAAAGACTGCACATCTTTCTCCTACAGAGCAACTGATGGGCTTGAACTATGTGTCTTTGAGTTGGCAGAAAAACTCCTTATCCAATAGGCTACCAGAGTTCCTTTATTATTCTCACTGTGGTTGTTGTAATGTGCTGTTGAATCAAGGACAACCCATGATGTAGGGCGCTCTGGTGGCCTGTTGTTGCCGTTGTTAGGTGCCATCAAATTGAGTATGACTGATAGCAACCCTGTGAGCAGCTGACCTGAACCCTGTTCTGTCCTGTGCCATCCTCATCATCTCCGACACACTGGGGTCTGTAGCTGAACTAACCTTATCAGCCCATCTTGTTAGAGGTCTTCCTTTTTCTTCATCTTGACCCTCCACCTTTCTGAGCATAATGTTCCTTTCCAGGGAATAGCCTTGCCTAGCTACATGTCTGATGTATGAAAGACAAAGCTTTGTCATATTTGCCTCCAAGAAGCACTCTGGCTTCATCTTCTCCAAGACATATCTGTTTGTTCTTTTGGCAGGTCATGCAATATTCAGTACTCTTCTCCAGTATCACAAGGCAAATGCATCAATTCTTTTGTCATCCTTATTCATTGTCTGGCTCTTATGTATAGCAGATGATTGAGAAGACCATGTCTTGAATCAGGCACATTTTAGTCTCCCAACTGACATTGTCGCTTTTCAGCATTCTGAGAGATCCCTGGCAGCAGACTTGCCCAATGCAATACACCTTTTGAATAATTGGCTGTTTTATTGAATTATCACCAAGGATGTTGATTGATGATCCAAGAAAGATGAAATCATTGACAGCTTCAATCATTTCTCCACCTATCATAATGTTAACTGTTGGTTTTGTGGTGAGTATCTGTGTTTTGTTGATGATGAGATGTAATCCTTACTGAAGTCTGTAGTCCTTGATCTTCTGTATCAAGCATTTCATATCCTCCTCACTTTCAGCAAATAAAGTTGTTTCACCTGCATAACACAGGTTGATGAATCTTTTTCTCCAAACCTGATGCCATGTTTTTTCTTCTTCACAGAGTCAGACTTCATGAATTATTTGCTCAGCATACAAACTGAATAGACACAGAGGGGTAAGGAAACACACTGTCCATGCAAAGAAATGCAGTTCAAATCCCCAGCTGCTCCACAGAAGAAAGATGGGCAATCAACTCCCATGTGCTTTACTATCTCTGAAAACTCACTGAAGGGTCAGCTATGGTTGGTTCCAATTCAAAAGAATGCAACAAAAATGAAATTTTTTCCATTAGGAACCAGTTAACTGGAATGAATTTCAACTAACTGTCCAGCACAGTTAAAATGTTACATTTCTGTTTTGTTTTGATTTTTTTTTAAAAAAAGTAAGACTCATAGTCAAAGTGACATCTTTGCTTTTAACACTTTACAGGTCTTCTGCAGCAGATTTGCTCAGGGAAAATCTTTAATTTCTTGACTGTTCCTTCCATAAGCATTGATCTAAGTAAAATGAGATTCTTGATAATCTCAATAATTGTCTGTGTTTATATTGATGTTGTTATTGGTCAGTTGTTAGGATTTCTGTTTTATTTATGCTGAAGTACTGTGATCCATACTGAACACTATAGTGTTTGATATGTATCATCAGGAGGTGTTTCAAGCCCTTACTATTTTCAACAAGCAAAGTTGTATTTAAAAAAAGCAACAAACATTCTGAGCACTAAAATGTATGTGACCCAAGCCATACTAGTTTTCAGTCCTCTTATAGTCACATGAAAGATGGAAAATGAATAAAAAGAAAAATTAATGGCCTTTGACTAAAATGCCTTTGAATTTGATGTTGATAACGAATATTGTCTATATTGTGAACTGGAAAGAGACTAAAGAAATCTGTTTTACAGAGTCGCACGGTTCGAATCCACCAGATGCTCTGCCGGGGAAGGAGGGACAATTTCCTCCTGTACCAGTCAGATCTGATTTGACGGTACACTCACACACACACACACACACACACACACACACACACACACACACAAATTTTAAAAAAAATAAATAAAAAATTAAAAAAAGAAGAAGAATCTGTCTTAAAAGAGGTATAGCTAGAATGTTCCTTACAAGAGATAATGAAAAACTTTTGACATGTTGTCAGGAGAGACCAGACCCTAGAGAAGGACAACAAACTTGATTAAGTAGAGGCTCAGCAAGAAACAGGAAGAAGCTCAGTAAGGTGGATTGGTAAAGTGGCTGCAAAATGGGTTTAAACATAGCAATGAACCTGAAAATAGTGCAGGACCAGGCAGGCTTTGTTCTGTTGTATAAAGGGTTGCTATGAGTCATAACCCACACAGCACCACCTAACAATAACAAAACTGCTACTTCTAGGAATGCTCTATACCTAACGGAGATTGGTAATTCCAACAGCAGAGCAATAAAAAGGAAAAGACTGGATTTAAGTGAATCACAACTTACAAGTTCATTGGTTTCCTCATCGAAGTTACTCTGACGCTTTCGAGAATTTCTAAGGCTTTTATGAGTAGAGTTCCTGCATAAGCGAGCTTTCCACCCATTTGGGGCCATACCAGTTGCAGCATTTTCATCATTTAGATCTATGTCCAACTCTTCTGACTGGATTTCATTTCCTGAAGTCTGAAAGAACAATTGTTTAAATACCAAACAATTCAATTGTTTAAATATTCAAATATATGTAGACCTCCAGTTTAGAACTCTAGAGTAGTTTTGAATATTACATGTGTCAAAATATTTTAGATTCTAGAGCAGCTTCTCTCAATCAAGGTTAGCTAGAAAATGACAAAGAAGTCTACCAACACATGGAAGTGAAAGGGGGCTGAAAATGACAAAGTTAAATTACATTTGAATAATATGAGAACTGGAATTTATGTAAAATGTATACTTAAAAAATTGAAAGATAAAATTTCAATAATCCATTGAGTATGTTTCAATGTCCCTAATATGCAAGAATCCAGAGAACAAGTCATGACTACCATAGAAGGAAGCAGCAGACACATCCCTTGCTGTTGAGCTTGTTCAGACCCTCACGGGGTTTCTGAAGGTGTATATCCTTATGAAAAGAGGCTGCCCATCTTTCTCCCATGGGGCAGCTGGTGAACTTGAACTGGTTACCTTTTGGTTAGGAGAATAATGCACTATACAGTATAGCACCAGGGATCTTTCTTTCTCACTGTTGTCCTGTCAGAATGAACTTCAGTGGCTTTTCTGGAGGCTGTAAATCACATGAGAGGAGACCGCCCATCTTTCTTTCTTGGAGCCACTGATGGATGTAAACGACTAGAGAGGCATCACCTTTGGATTAGCAGTGCAGCTCCCTATGGACTACGCCACCAAAGCTCAAAGCTTTACACAGTGATATCTTATCCTTGTTCCTCCTCTACTGGCCCTGCCCTTGAACCCAAGCTTACAGCTAGTCTCTAACTGCATCTACAGTAGCTATGTGTCTTGATCACTGCACATTGTGTGTGCCAAGCTTTCAAGGGGCATTTTACATACCTCACCAGTCTTATTGTGAGTGCCTTCAACCACCCAGCACAGACTGTTCTTCTTGGTGGATTTCCTCACACTACATATGATCGAAACTGTTTTATACTATCTTCCCAATGAAGCCAAATTTAAAGTAGAAACTTATTCCTGTAACCAACCCCCTGCGTTCTCTTCTGTCCACTCCTACACTGCCACCAAATAAGCCTTTCTAAAGGCAGCTCTGCTCAAATCAGGCTAGAGCTCAAAAGTTTTTTCCTGTTCTCCACTATTTGCTCAAGCATGACTCCCCAAAATCTAGACCAAGCTAAGTCAGATTCACATTTATTTCTTGTCCTTTTTGTAATCTTATTTAAGGGGTTCATAACAATAAACAGTTTTCCCAACTAGCCCACTTCATCCCCCAACCCCCTCCCAATGAGCACAATATTATTTTTCAGACTTATTTAACACAACGTTGGTTCTGACTCTTAACCATAAATCCCAAGGGGAGGAGACTGCTCACCTTTTGCTCCCTGAGCTGCTGGTTTATTTAAACCGGGAGACTCTCAGCCCCTGGATTAACAGCACACCACGCTATGGACCACCAAAGCGCCCTGTGCCTCATGTAAAGCACTTGTTTAGAAGCTGTGTGAGCTTCACCTGAGATCTAAAGCCAGCATAGCCACTGCCCACCAGGTGAAAGAAAGTATACATTGAAAACCACTAGCCTTCATTTATTACTCTTATATAATTTCAGCAGACTCAAAGATCCAGTTGTAGCAAGCCATACAATAAATGCTGAAAGAAAATATGGGTGAATATCTTTTCTCACATCCTGAAGACATGGAGAAGAAGGTTAATAATCTAATCAGACACAATTTTAGAGTTTCTTTATGGCAGAAAAAACCAGGTGGCATTGCAAGGAACAAAGCAGGATACTGTCCCCTTAATGCATGAAAAAAAGAAATTATGTATTTATTATTGAGCACTCTTACAAAACTTAATATGATATAAAAAAGGTCATATCCCTTTGTCAGTTCCCCAATTTAAGATCTGATGGACGTAGAGGGGCATACTTTGATTGACACAAAAACAAGCTAGGCAGGAAAGTGGCCATCCCAGGTGTATAGTCAAGTGGCTAAGCAAAAAAAGAAAATGCCATTTTTGGAACTGTTATACCATGGAATTGGAATTGACCCATCGCTGGCCCACCAGTAAGTTTTTAGAAGCAGTAAATTTCAGAAGGGAAGAATGCCCACCCTTCTCTTACAGAGCAGCTGGTGGATTTGAACCATACACCTTTGATTTGGCAGCATTGTTCCTTACCACTAAGCCACCAGAGCTCCCTAGTTTTCACTAATAAGATAAATCAATATTGATCAGCATTTAGAGAAACAAACCAGAAGAAAATAAAACTATTCTTTGAAAGTCAGGAATCTTGCTGTCAGACATATTAACAATATCTGGGGAGAATTTTCCAAGCACTCAGGACCTCCACAAACCACTATAGAGCCTGACGTTCCTCTCTCCTTCTGTCAGTCCCTCTTCTCATGGTGGGAAGGAGCTGTTAATTTGCATATTCCTCATGTAATTAAGTATCCTATGGAATCTGTTGACATTTTATCTCAACACTTCTCACCACCTTCCCCATTCCTCTCTTTCATGTATTCATTCACTTATTCTGAAGCAAAGCCTCAGATTTTTACTTTCAACCATCCTGAAGTTGCTGATTTCTCAGTCTGGTATTGGCTGCATCAAATTTTGTAACCTAATGAATATCGTGTTGAGAAACCAACAAGAAAAAGAAGTGGGAAGCATGTACCTGCATGGTAACAAGCTTGAAGTACACCCCTTCCTTCTTCATCAGCTCACTGTGGCTGCCTTGCTCCACAACAACTCCATCCTCGATCCCAGCAATGACATCAGCATTTCGGACCGTGGACAGTCGGTGTGCTATCACAATGGTGGTCCGGCCTTCTCTGGCCTACAGAGGAAAAAGCTTGCTCATCGTACTGACACACTGTAAAGTAACCTGTACACGTACGCATTTAAATACATGCTTGAGGGTGATTCAAAAGTCGCTCATCCTCCAGATCTCCAGTCAATTAAGGCAAACCCATCATTTTTCTACAGAAATGTTTAAGGCTGACTTGAGTTCTGAACCAGCCTGGTAGCCAGCTCCTTCAGTCCAAGGACAGATAACTCAGTCAGCCTCCAGCAGTCAGTATTTTCTCAAGAGAGGCAAAGATTTGATCCTTCTTAAGTGTTTTCACTACTACTTGTATCCTTTAGTTTTTACTTAGATGGTATGTAAGACAGTTTATGAAAAACATCTTAGGGATGTTGTTGCCAAGTGATAGCCTTCTCCAGGAAAATTCTTAGAAGGCTTGTGGAAGGGCCAGATTTTCATTGTAATTTGATAGGCCACACTAGGAAGGTTAGGCCAAAACACACCTCTCAGTATATAGGTCCACAGGAAGCATTCATATATATTTACTGATAAGGACATGGCATAGCTTGATCTACATATGGTAAAGCATATAGGAAATACTTTGATTAATGAACAATATTCATATAATAACAGTGATGAGTAAAGTGCTGTTAGTGATTATGTTGCTATTTTGATAACGGTAAGTTGATGTTATGTTAGTAGACTATTGTCATTATATACTGATTCAGAGCTGACAATTGAGCTGGTTGTCAGGAGCTGTAAATCATGTGGGAGTAGACTCCTGCAGAGAAGCTGGTGGATTCAAACCACCTGCCTTTTGGTTGGCTGTACAGCTCCTTACTCCTAGACCAACAGAGCACCCATGTTAACAGATTTGTATTAGAAAATTAAAATTGACTTGTGACTGAAGAACAGGAATGTAGGAAAACAAAGTCTGTGTCTATGGCTTCAAGAGGTGGTATCTCTCATCCCTGATGAAGAACTCTAAGGCAGAGTAGAGTTTCAACACAAAGAGATATTTTCCCCCAGAGCAATCAGATACCACAATGATGACAAGATATTGGCAAAATAAGTATCTTAGAGACAAAGACACCGACTGTTAAGAAATTTGGACCTTCTATATTTTCGGATGTAACGAAAGCCAATCCTATAAAAAAGGAATACAAATCCTTTAACTCTCTTGAAACTTCTGTGAAGATGCATTGAAATGAATTCACTTGTATTCACTTCATGAAAATCATCATGGATAGCCAAAAGCTACCTTTTGATTCTTTTCTTGCCCATCTACTGCTCTAACACTATGAGATAGGGTATGTGTGAATGTATAAAACTTTGTCATTATTTCTTTTAAAGAAATTATAAAATCTGCTGTCATATTTCTTCTTATTTCTCTTAGTTGTCTACTGCTGTTATAACAGAAATACCATACATGGATGGTTTTAACAAACAGAAATTTATTTTCTCAACAGTTTAGGGAGAGATTAAAAGCCTGCATTCAAAGTACTAGTTTTAGAGGAAAGTCTTCTCCCCTGTTGGGCTTGGTGGGGGAGGGGAGCTCTTTATGCCCTTTTAGTATCAGTGGCCCTGGTGTTCCTTGCAGATCCCCATGTGTCCAGGAATCAATCTTCCCTTGATTAGAAAGTTCTCAGCACAGGGAACCCAGGTACAAAATACTTGCGCTGCTCCAGATTCTTTCTTAGTTGTAAGATAACCCTTTTTCTTTGTTCACTTCTATATCCTTTTATCTCTTATAAGATTAAAGGTCGCACAGACCACATCTTAAGGAAACTCCTGTGAGATGAAATCAGATCAGGTATATGATTTGAATAAGGGTGTTGCATCCTACCCTAATTCCTTTATAACATATTTGGCTAATCACACCCGATTACATCATGTGTGTAATCATATCACTCTGTAACTGCCAAATTACACACATCATTACACAATTACTACATCACTGAGAATCATGGCCTAGCCATATATTTTGTAAGAACACAGTTCAAAAGATGACAATCACACAATGTTCAATATACAACAATCTTATATTAACAAGCATAGTATTTATTTTGGTAAATAGTTGCTATTTATTTATCAGTAATTAACAAGAGTCAAAATGGCTTTCCAAACTCATTGGCTTTGATTTTTACCACACAACCGGGTAGAACTATGCTAATGATATGAATAACGTGATTATCTCCTTTTGGGTGGTAACATGCAAACAAGGTATTTAGAGTGCCAAAGAGGGGATTGGCTTGACTATTCATCCTGTCAGGCTTAAATGGAGCAGAATTAGAGGGAGAAAACAAGAATCTCATTTCCAGCAAGAAAAAAGAATCAGAGAATCCAACATATATCCATCTGAATAAAAAATTCCTGTGAGAGTCAAACTGGCACCTCGAAGAGAAGAGCAGTAACAGCAGAGAGCCAGAGACCAATGAGAGCCAGAGCTGAACTGGTATTGCTGCCCTACAGAGTCAGAGCTCAGGGTCTTCACCCAAATGTAACTAGATGACCGGGGTTGGGAGATGCCAAAATCAGCAAGACTGAAAGAACTGTATATAACATTGACCCAGAGCTGAGAGGGTGGTCAACAAGCCTGCAAACATGCCTGAAAAACTCTTGACCGAAGACTTTTATCTTGTTCCAAAAAGTGAATTGTAACTGTTTAATTTTCCTAATAAACCCTACCAACTGTGAATTCTGTGTGGCCAATGAAACAGATTAGTGGACCCAGTAGCAGAGCAGTGAGAATCCTAGAAGAGCTGGTTGGTGTTAGAATTGATAGAAGTAGGTGTAAGAACATAGTGGCATGTCTAACCTCGTAGGAATCAATTTTGCACTACAGATGTTGTGGATGGGGACTATGCCCACTTATGGAATTAACGGGGATCAAACAAGGCTGCCTACACATCCACTACACTCTTTTTACAAGTAATTACTGGGTTGGGTGTGTGTACAGAGATATTATCAATTAGTAATACTAAGATATTCAATTCAGTAAAGATTTATTTAGACTATATGTTTTAAGACATTGGTGAAGTCTGAAGATACAAAGATTAATTATTTGTTGATTCTGTATCCTATGGGAGTTTGTTTTAGCAGAGAGAAAACATGTACATAAACAACCACATTAAGTCAGTATCACACATGAGGTATTAATAAACAAATAAAGGCTCAACAAAAGAAAAGTACTATTATTCCAGAGACAACTAACAACAGTAATCCTAGTAGAATATTCTCAAGATTCTCAGAAGCAAAATATTAAGTTGTAAACTTAATATTTTCATCGTCAGAGAGAAAGCTGATTTATACTTAGATTGACTGGTTGACTATATGATGATATTACTGAAGGGAGCACAGAAATGAAAAATTTCCATTTTGAAATCTATTCTTTATTTTCTTGTATAGAGTGAATTGTGTCTCTTTAAGGATATTTTGAAGCTCTAAAGAGTTGTGGGATGGCATCAAGACTATCATTCATGAAGAAAACAAAAAATCATTCATTACAAAGACAGGGGAGAAGGCAAAGATCAAAACCAGTATCAGAAGAGACCCTGAAAATCGCACTAGAATGTAAAGGGGCCAAAACAAAAAAGAAGAAATGCTGAAGGGAAATGAACAGAAGATTTCAAAGGATAGCTTAAGAAGACCAAGCAAAGTATTTTAACAAAATAAACAAAGAACCAGAGTTAGAAAACCAAAAGGGAAGAATATGGTCAGCATTTTTTAAGATGAAAGAACTGAAGAACAAATTTAAGCCATGAATTTTTAATATGAAAGATTCTATGGCAAAATATTGACTGATGCAAGAAATATCAAAAGATTAAAAGAATACACAGAGACGCCCTGCAAAGAAGAACTGGCCAACACAGAAACATTTCAAGAAGCTATACATAATCAAGAACCAATGGCAATGAAGGAAGAATTTCAGATTTTATTGAAAGTATTGGGGAAAAAAATAAAGCCCTAGGAATTTATGGAATACCAGTCAACATCTTTCAGCAACCAGATGTAGCCATGGACATGCTCATTCGTCTATGCCAAGGAATTTGGAAGAGTTACCTGGTAAACTGACTGGAAGAAATCTGTATTTGTTCCCTTTCCCCAGAAAGGTGATCCAACAGAATATGGAAATTATCAAACAATATCATCAATATCATAAGCAAGTAAACTCTTGCTGAAGATTATTAAAAAAGAAATTCAAGCTGGATTCAGAAGAGTCGGTGGCATGAGGAATATCATTATTGATGTCAGATGGATCTTGGATAAAAGTAGAGAATATAAAAAGCATGTTTAATTGTGTTTTACTGATTATGATAAGGCACAGTCTTTGATTGCTGTGGAGTCCATCAGGTGAGGTAATGTGAATAGTTGTTTATGGTTGTTTTTTTTTTAAAATAAAGGTATTTGCAATGAATAAATTACTTGTTATACAAAATTCTATCATTTGATCTTCAGTCTCTTTTCTATTACCAAATCTGTATTTTCTAATTACCACTTCTCTGTTTCCAACTTTTGCATTCCAGTTGCCAATTATTATTAATGCATTTTTATTGCTAGTTTGATGAATTTCAGACTGCAAAAGTTGTAGAAATCCTCAATATCTTCATCTTTGACTTTAGCAGTTTTATGTTCATGTGAAACCTATACACAGACCAAGAAGCTTCTGTCTGATCAGAACAAGGGAGCACTGCGTGGTTTAAAATTAGTACAGATGTGCAGCAGGGCTGTATGCTTTCTCCATACCTACTCAATCTGTATGCTGAGAGGATCTTTGAAGAAGCTGGACTCTGTGAAGAAGAACGTGGCATCAGGATTGGAGGAAGACTAATCAACAGCTTGTGTCATGCAGACTGACACAGCCTTGTTTGCTCAAAGTGAGGAGGACTTGAAGTGCTTGCTGCTTGAGGTTTCTAAGACAGCTGTAAATCTTGACAAGAGGACACCACATCTTTCTTCCTTGGAGAAATCTCAGACCTGGACTGGCAGTGCAAGATATAACCAAGTATGTGCATGTCTGTAAGTGTGTGTGTGTGAACTTGTTGCCAAGTGCCACTGAGTCAACTACAGCTCACAGTGACCCTATGAACCACAGATCTGAACCTTGCCCTCTCCTGGGCTATCCTCATCATCTCTGATATACCTGAGCCTACTGATAACAGTACTCTGTCAATCCATACTGTGCAAGGTCTTCTTCCTTCTCAGACCCTCTACTTTTCCCAGAGTCATGTCCAAGTCCTACGGACTGGCCCCCTGACAACATGTCCAATATACGTGAGATAAACTTGTCATCTTTGTCCCTAAGGAGCACTCCATGAGATATCCAGTACTCTTCTGCAACACTATAACTCAAAGGCACTGATGCTTCTCTCATCCTTATTCACTGTCCAGTTTTTAGATACATAGTAAATGATTTAAAGGACTGTGCCTTAAAGCAGGTACACCTTAGATTTTAAAGTGATATCATTATTCTTAAATATTTTGGAGACGTCCTTGACCCCAGTTTTCCAATGCAATGCATCTCTCTCTCTACACACACACACACACACACACACACTCTCACACTCACACACACACACACAGAGAAAGAGAGACATGTATCTTATATATATTATATATCTATAAAATTATAGAGCATATGCCCATTTTTGGAAGGAGGAGTGGCATCCACTTCCATAACAGCTTGCCTCCGGAAACCCTATGAACCTGGAGAGAGGATGAAAGGCACCCAAGCGTCAAGGACTCTCCTTCATAGGTTCACTGTGAGTCACCTGCGACTTGACGGCACTTAACAACAACAACAACATGCCCATTTAAGAATTTTTACATGTATAATTCAGAGACATTAATAACTTTCATGTTGTGCAAACTTCACTTGTATCCTTAATATTAGGACTTAATGTCCACAGAAGAGTATTTATTATTCAATATAAGAATTTATATACGAGGTGTAACATTACAGGTTGTTAACGGAAAGGTCTGCAGTTAAAAATCTACCAGCCAGTCCCTGTCATAATTTACAGCCTTGTAAACTCAACAGAGCTAATAGAGGGCTTGGGTTTTTTATGAGTTAGGATCATGTCACTAATCATTATTCCATTAGATATGTAAGATGAATTAAAATGTTAAACGGATATGTCAAGCATTAATTAACTATACTTTATGGCATACAATGAAAGAGAGAGACTTGTCACAGCCTCGTGGTCAAAGCAAGCCAATTACTAGACTATCCACAGATAATGTAACATGTTAGAAAGAAGAAAAAATCTACATGCTGCATTCATGAGAAAGCTCTACTTGGTTTCACTTTTAAAAGTACTGGAAGAATTTTCAACAAAGTTACAATTAGCATTTAGGGTCCACTGACCTTATCCAGTGCTGCCTGCACCTCAGCTTCACTCTCAGTGTCCAAGGCTGATGTGGCCTCATCCAGGAGGAGGATTTTAGGATTTCGAACCAGAGCTCTTGCAATGGCGATTCGCTGTTTCTGCCCACCACTCAACTGGGCCCCTCTGTCCCCAACCAGAGTGTCAAATTTCTACAAAAGAAAATGCTGACCCTTGTAATACTTTAAGTAGAAAAGATACGGAGTTTATAGTATTTAATGAAGACAACATGTGACATGATGCAGCTTTATTTTGACCATTGTAATGGATCATAAATTAGAATAAAATAAAGGTGTACTGAATTATGAAAGTTAATCACATATTTTGAATAAATGTTATACTACTCATGAACCAAGTTGTATTCCTTACCCTCCAGACTGAATAACTCCAGGAACTTAACTATCATTGTCGGATAACCTTTCATCTAAAACATTATTAGCTTAATCTTTAAGAACTGACATCTGAGGTGAAATTCTTTTTCCAATAATGACTACATTTTCAGAGCCTCTACCTGTGGAAGTTTCATGATGAAGTCATAGGCATTGGCTTCTCTTACGGCTTTCTTTATCTCCTCCATGGTTACATTTTCACGGCCATAGCGGATGTTCTCAGCAATTGTGGTAGAAAACAGCACTGGCTCCTGACTCACCACTCCAATGATTTCCCTCAGATAGCGCACATTGAAAGTCCTAATATCTTGCCCATTGATGTTAATCTGAAAGAAAGATGAAATATTTTAAACCATCTGAAATCTAAAGCATCCAAATTAAAACCTAACCCACCACTGTGAGTTCAACACAAAGAAACCCTCCATCAGGTTTCTTAGGTGGTAAATCTTTACAGGCGGAAACTCTTTCTCCCAAGAAGTGACTGGTGGATTCCAACTTCTGACTTTTTGCTTAGTAGAATATCATGTAATAATGCATAATGCCACCAGAACTTTTATCTAAAGCATCAGGATTCTTTGTCAGAAAAAGAAGTCATCTTAGTTAATAATGAACTTAATTAAAGTTACCTACTGCTGTCAAGTCAGTTCTGATTCTAAGACTTTGTATTTGGTTTCCAAGGTTGTAAATCTTTACAGGAAAAGAATGCTCATCTCCTCCTGATTGAGTGGCTAGTGGATTTGAACTACTTATCTTTTGGTTAGCAGATTGACAGATTACATTCTCCTTTAATTTAAGTTAGAAGTGTTTACCAGAAATAAACCACAACCTACAAAACCAAAAAGAAAACATCGTACACTTTTCTGATTTTTATTATGCTAGAGTATTTTTGTCTTAAATAAATGATTATCAATAAATGGTAATCTCCTCTCATGTGATTTACAGCCTCTGCTAGAGGGTCAGCCATGAGTCAGTTCTGACCTGACAGTAAACAACATTATATGTTATTTACCAAAACAAAATTATTTCCGTAGTCTACACATCGTTTTGTTTAATGTATGTTATCATGAAGGGCGAGTCCCTGGAAAAGGATCTCATACTTGGAAAAGCAGCTCAGGGAAGGAGAGGACAACCCTCACTGAGGTGGACTGATACAGTCACTACAGGAACAGGCTTAATCAGAGCAGACAGAGAATGGTGCAGGACAAGACAGGACGGTGATCCCGTACACAGAGTCACTATGAGCTGAAGTGATCTGACAGCACCCAACAACACTTTTGATAGCATCATGATAGCCTACTGTATTTAGTAAAGCAGAATTTACGTTCGCATTTTCTACCTGCTTGACACTTAATGTCCTTCAGAATTCATTGCAAAAGTAGATAGTCAGATGAAGAGTATGATTTCTTTTTCCCCTTTGAGAATGACTGCTAGCCTGAACAATGATTGGCATATATTGGACATTTATTATTTGTGGAATAAAGGCTTAATAAATTTGCTAAAAAGATTCACTTTGCAATGACAACAGGAACATATACATATTTCATTGTGATTCAACCAGCCGTGAGTTTAGCATTTTTGTGTCTTTTTTATACTAGGTATGAGACGGTAGTTTATATTTGTTTCAATTTGCATATCTTTATAGGTAGGACTGAAGAGTTTTTGAAACTTTTACCAAAAAATTTCACTGATGCTCACTGGAGAGAGATTTAAGGAAAAAATCTGAATGAGCTAGCCATGGCTTTGGGCATTTTTTTTCTATTACTTTAGTGGTAAGACAATTGTTAAATCACAATATGAAAAGTAACTCTTGTTTAAAACCTCTTTTTGCTGATATGTGCATTTTCTAACAAAACAAATATTATTTCAACAATAATAATAAAAGCAGTGAGAGGTTTTTAAGTACTTAGCCTCTGGTTGCTATTTAATTATTTTTAAGATAAAAAAAGTATGCATTTGAAATAGTCTAAAGTTTTAGTAGATTATGACCTTCATTCCTCCACAGTAATAACAGCTATTTTCAAGAATACTTATTAACTTTATTAAAACAAATATATCAATAATTCATATATCCTAGAAAAGCTTGTATTTATTTATGAAATGTATTTCATTGTATTGTTTTTAAACATTTTTCTGAATTTTTTTCTCCTCGTAAACTTCTGTTTTCACAATTGTTGAATTATTATAATACATGAATTAAGGTCAATCTCCTAAATTTGGGGCAACTGAGAAAAATCTTAATATAGACTATGAACTAGTTTTAATGTCAGAATTCCTGATTTTGGTAATTGTTCTATAATTATGTAAGAGAATGTTCTTGGAAAATATATATGGGGCAATGGGTATGCTATTTCCAATATACTCTCAAAGGTTCAGAAAAAAATATATATACACACACATTTTTATATGTATCTGTATCTTTCGGTCCCTGCTTATAAAGAGAGAGAGTGTTAGAGCAGAGAGAATACAAACACATATGCAGTAAAGCAGACAAACTCTAAACCATTAGGATATCTGAGGGAAAGGTATTTGTGAATTTCTTGCTTGCAACTTTCCAGTCAGTTTAAATCTGTAACAAACATCTGTAAATAAATAAAAAAAAATGTATATACCCTATGTATTTACCATGCCTGTCAGTGTTCCCAGAACTTTCTTGAGACTATCCTATTGCCCCCCTCTAGAAAGCCATTAGGATTTTTTGTTTGTTTGTTTGTTTTAAGTTATTCCAATATTTAATACCAAAATTTCTTGTGACCCAGATTACCAACTTGTCAGCAATTTTGTCTTGAAATCCCACTGGATATAATCCTTTCAGTGGTTTGAATGACTACATTTCCCTGTGATTTGATGAGTTATGAAATATTTGGTCAGAATAGTAGAGTGTTGTCTGTCTTCTGTGGCTTTTTATCACTCTGAATACATTGGTTAAGCCAGTTCAAAAGGATGACTGCATTGCATTCCAATTGAAACTGGATTCACATGCAAATTTGTTGCTAAAAAGGGCTGATTTTAAAGGGCAACTTGACCCTCTGATTCCCACTCTGGAAAACTGGGTTCTCCCCACTTACCGTACCCTCATCAGGGTCATAGAGCCTCTGTATCAGCTGGACGGTGGTACTTTTCCCACAGCCACTGTTTCCAACCAGGGCCACCGTCTGCCCACTCTGAACCTTCAGGTTGAGGCCCTTCAAGATCTATCAGAATAAGTGAGAAAAAGGAACACATCTCACAACCAAGTTTTTAAATGGAGTGAATGAATTAAATTTCAAATTTGAAGAAGTATGAAACAAAGGAATATAGACATTAAAAGGAAATAGCATATAAACACCAGACTAGCACAGACATTTAAGATAACTTTAGCAGTCATCCTGAGCAATGAATTCCTATAAATGTACTTACTGTACCTGGACATTAGCTCGAGATGGATAAGAAAAATGAACATCACAGAACTCCAGATTCACTTTGATGGTGTCTGGTTTGTGTCCTCTCTCTGAAAAACTGTCAATTTTAGGATTCTAAATAAAACAAAATTCAATGACTATTCCATCATAGGACAAACAATGACATTTTTAAGGAATATGATTCAGCAAATCCCAAAAATTGGACCTGGAAGGGCGCAGTCTCCCTCACATAATACAGAACCCAAGGTGAAGAAAATATTCCTTTTTAGAAAGTAGGCTTTCCCAGCAATAATTACAATGGGTATAGTCTTAGCTATTTAGTCACAGAGACATCACAAACGGATGACATTAAAAAATAAAAATTTAGTTAATAAACTACAATGTAATGAACAGAAATCCATTTTCTCACAGCTTAGCAGGCTCGTTCTCATTGCCACTAAACCAGAACTGAGTCACAGCTGAGCCTACAGTGGGTTTTCAACGTTCTAAATTGCTCATCTTTCTCCTACATATCTTTGTGTTGGTAGCACAATTCCTTACCATTAAGCCACCAAAGCTCCTTTGGGGGTTGTTGTTGTTGTTATATGCCATCGAGTCATTTGCAACTCATAGCAACCCTATGTACAACAGCCCTAAACCCTGCTCTGTCCTGTGCCAATCACACTCTCTCTGACACTCCCATCCCGATTACCCCAGTCACTGAATCAATCCACCTCATAGAGGGTCCTCCCCTTCTGCGCCATCCCTCCACCCTCCCAAGCATGATGTCCCTCTCCAAGGACCTCTCCCTCCTTACAACATGTCCAAAGTATGTTAGACGGAGCCTCAGAATCCTTGCCTCCAAGGAGCAGCCTGGTTTAACCCTCTCCAGGAAGAATCTGTTTGTTTTCTTGGCAGTCCAGGGTCCATCCAATACTCTTCTCCAGCACCACAGCTCAAAGGCATCAATTCTCCTTCTATCCTCCTTAGTCATTGTCCAACTCTCTGATGCATAACAAGTGATTGCAAAGACCATAGCCTGTGTCAGATGCACCTTAGTCTCCAGAGTGGCACCATTGCTCTTCAGTACCCTGGAGAGGTCCCTAACAGAAGACTTTCCCATCACAATACTTTTTTTTATTTCCTGGCTACTGGTGCCAAGAGTGTTGATCGTGGAGCCAAGGAGACTAAAGTTGTTAACAATCTCAATCTCTTCACCATCAACCTGATGCTGCCAATTGGTCCAGTGTTGAGAATCTTTGTCTTCTTGATATTGAGCTTCAATCCATACTGAAGGCTGCAGTCCTTAACCCTCTGCAGCAAGCATTTCAGGTCCTCCTCAGTTTCAGTAAGCAGGGTTGTGTCATCTGCATAACGCAGATTGTTAATAGATCTTCCACCAATCCTTTGGGGGTACACAATTTAATCCACAGCATTCCACTCTTTGTCCCCCAGAAATTCATGTCCCTTTAACCACATTATAGCACCTCAGAAGTCTTAATGCCAATCTTAAACTCTATCCTAAGGAAAAACTCCTCTTCATCTGAGAACCTCTGTTCCTTAGTATTCTGCAGAGAACTCTGACAGATTTTCCCAATGCAACTCACCTTTTGGTTTCCTGACTGTTGGTGCCAAGAGAGTTGATTGTAGATCCAAGCAAGGTGAAATAATTATCAACCTCAAAGCTTTTTCCATCAACCATGATACTGCCTATTGGCCCAGGGGTGAGGATCTTTTGTTTTCTTGATGTTCTTCCTCCAATCCTGATGCCATATTTCTCCTCATAAAGTCCAGTCTCCCAGACGATCAATTCCGCATATAGACTGAAAAACGATGGAGGTAGGATTCATCCCGATACACTCCTTTCTTAACTTTGAACCATGCAGTGTTTCCTTGCTCTGTTCAGACAATAGCTTCTTGGTCTAAGTATTTTGGGATTCCTGATCTTCTTATCATTTGTCATAATTTGTTGTGATCCACACAGTCAAATGTCTTTGCATTGTACAGCTTTTACTCATTATCTTATCCTCAAACTGTTTACACATTTTTTTAATTTAGGTTGTTTATTTTTCATTTCAATGAACATCTACAGAGATTTTGGGATTCCATTCATTCATTGTTGCACCCTTCTC
>NW_006399848.1:1235796-1249389 GCF_000299155.1 Elephantulus edwardii
ACCTCCCCAAACCCCACCCCCTACCCCCAAATATAATCCACTCTGCAACCCTCATTGCATACTCCTACGATAAAAATAATGCCCTAAAATATAATACTTACACATTTTTAGGTAACTGTTAGAACAGCACTTTGTCCCCTCAGCACTAAATTCTGTCTTAGTATTTTAGTGTCACTATGACAGAGATATCCCAAATGGAAGGCTATAAGAAATGTATTTAGTGTCTCATAGCATAGGAGGCTATTGTTGTTAGGTACTATCGAGTCAAGTATGAGGCTAAAAGTCTGAATTTAGGGTGCTGGCTGTAGAGAAAGACGTTCTATTTCTGTTGCCTTGAGAGAAAGGTCCTTTTTTGGGTGTCTGCTCTTGAGTAATGGTTCTCAGTGCAGGGACTTTAGGTCCAAAAGACACGCTCTATTCTGGCTACTGTTTCTTGGTGGTTATCAGGTGTCTCCTTACCTACTCACTTATCGCTTCTAAGATAAAATGTATATAAATGAGTAAATAAAAACCCAATATGGTCAGTGAACTTTCACTCAAATAGATAGATACATAGATAGAAAGATTTAGATATTGATGATATAGATATAGATGATAGACAATCTCCTCTTGTGTGATTAACTGCCTCTGAAAACTCACCAGAGGGGCTAGCTATGGGTTGGTTCCAACTTGATTGTGCATAGCAACAACAACAAATATATATATTTAAAGGCAAGAAAAGGTTTATGCATATAAAGAAACATTCTTTAATAGTTACCAGAAATGGGAAGCAAAGGAAAAGAAAAATATGAGCTGGATCACGCACTCACTCACTAGCTGGAGGTGAAGAAGCATAGCCTTGGGCTAGCAGCATAGCCCATTACACACTACGCCACCAGAGCTCCCTGCTAACTCAGTTGCTATTGTTGTTTTGTATCAACCAATCAGAGCCAACCCATAACTGACCCTTCAAGTGGGTTTTCAAAAGCAGTAAATTACATAGGAATAGACTTCCCAGCTTTCTCTCATGGTGAATTCGAACTGCATGTGTTTGGGTTGGTAGGACAACTCCTTACCACTGAGCCACCAGAGATCCTTGCTAACTAGGTAGTAGACATGTATTAAGAGAAAGACAATACCCAATAAAGGGGGGGGGTGTCAGCAGAACACAATCAAGAAAAAAAGAAGACACTGGAATGTACACCAAAGTCAAAGATGGCAGAAGTTGACACTATCACATACACAATTCTGCACGACAGTAATAAAAGTTGACTCTAGTCCAACTCACAGCAGCTTTCCAGAGGAGAGCAGAACTGCTCTTCCATAGACTTTCCAAGGCTGTAAATATGTATCCCTTGTGTTGTTTCAAGTTCTTCCACAGAGAAGCTGGCAAATACAAACTGTAAACCTTTCCATTTAATAGTCCAATTAATCTACCATATCACCAGGGAAATATCAAATACTTATCCATGAGTGAATAAATAGGTAGATCTGGAGAAACAATCTATCTTGTCTCTTTGAGTTTCTACTCATGAACAATCTTCATGTGGTTTGTCATCTGTCTTCTATTTGTAAAAGGTCTCAGTGCAGGACTTTAGGTTTCAAGGACACATTCCATTCCTGGCTCTTGGTTGGTGTGTTGGTTTTTTTTGTTTTGTTTTGTTTTTGTTGTTGTTGGAATTATGTGCCTCCTTCTTTGCTCATTTCTTTCTCCTTATGTCTCTTTTAAGATGAAGAGTGATTTGATCCACATCCCATGGAAACTATTCTTACAATGGATCAGAATTCTAACCTGATTGAAGGTTATGAATTCTACTGTAACTCTTCACGACAGTTTGGTTGATCACATCATGGAGGGGCAGTGAATACATCATTACCTAACTGCAGAATTACATTATTACCTAACTCCCAAACCACTGAGAACAATGCCCAGACAAGCAGATAGACATACTTTTGATTGGGACACAATTCAAGCTATGACAAGGCACTTTTGTCTCACTATCAAGGAGGTCATTTCTTTATTTTCACACAATTTAAACTTTACCTTTAAACTTTAAATGATACACACCCTAAATCCAGATTTTATTATCTGAGTACTGAAGACTTTTGGTATTAAAAGACTAAGTGACTTACATTATCAATAACATCAAAGATCACATATGCTGCTCCTCTAGCATTGGCAAAAGCATCAATACATGGGGCGGCCTGGCCAACACTGAAAGCTCCAATTAGTATGGAAAAAAAGACCTGAGCAAAAAAACAGGAGTGAAAATCATTAGTCACATTTTGGCATATATTAGTATCTAAAATACTGTTTGTTTGAAACATACTGCATAAAGAACTACATTTGTACTTTTCCTTTAATATTTGCAATAAAGCAAATTCTTAAGACTATTACAGAATTCCATTACATAAATGGGCTTCTCCAATATAAAAATTACATATTTCCTCCTTTGTTGTTATTGGTGGTGTGTACATCGAGTTGGAATTGACCCATAGCTGACCCTCCAGTGGATTTTCAGAGATAGATAAGCGCTTGAAAGGAGACTGCTCGTCCTATTCCTGCGGAACAGCTGGTCAACTTGAACTGCATGCCCTTGGGGTTCCAGTGCAGCTTCTTAACACTAGGCCACCAGAGCTTGCTATTTTCCCCTGTGTTGTTGTTGTTGATTGCCATCGAGTCAAGCACAACTCATAGCAACCCTGTGAACAAAAGGCCTGAAGCCTTTCTATAACTATAATTGTTTCTCCTAGATCATAGGGTTTCCAGAGGCTTGTGGTTTAGGAAGTGGATGCCACTCCTGTTTCCAAACCTGTCTTAAACTAGGAGCTCCACCAAACACTATGGAAGCCATGATGGCATTTGACCCCTTAATAACACAAGGTTCAGCATCACAGCAAACCCAGATTACCTCAGTGCAGCAAATTGATAGAGGAGTGCTATACAACTTAGAAGAATGTTCCTCCAATATAAAATAACACAAGACCCTGGGGCCTAACTGACTTTTAAATACAAGGGATATCTCTCTGTCTCTCTTTCTCTCTCTCTCTCCAAAAGTCCTGAAGTCTTTCTATAACTATTGTAATTTCTCCAAGTTCATATAGTGTCTAGAGGCATGTGATATAGGAAGTGAATACCACTTCTGCTTCCAAACCTGAATCAGCTGGCTAAATTATCTGTTAATATTTTCCTGAAATTAAATAGGTTCAGGAAGAGTTTCAATCATGTTTTCTTGACCTTGTAACTCATAGTGTCAGAAAGAAACATTTTCCATCCATACTATTATTCAACCCTATGTGGTTTTAAATTCATGGTATTAAACAGAATATTCAAGATGAAACAATGTAAGAATCTGATTAGAATTCAGTTCCAAGGAATTTTTCTAAGAAGTTCCCTTTAAAGATATATTATTTCCTTTAGATATGTATTCCTATACATACACAGTGGCAGTTTTCACCTTACAGAACACTAAACTGAACATACGAACACTGGTTAAGAATTCCTTCACATGATGATTCTTTACTTTCCCCCACAAAACTGAACACTCTCTCCTTTCACTATTATTTTAATTAGGGAAATACATTTACATAGAAAACCCAAGACTACTGCCTTGGGAATCCAAATTTTTATCATAACTTCACTGAGGCAAGCATAAAAAAAGATAATTTACTCATTAATTTCTGGGCATGATGAGAAAACTCATTTCCTCAGAAGATAATAGTAATAGAACTTCACATACTCAAAACCCAATTATTTGCCAAATATGTATCCACTATTTGAAATATAAAGACAGACTGGTAACTTGTGTTGTTGTTGTTGTTAAGTGCCGCCGAGTTGCAGGCGACTCATAACAACTCTATGAGGAAGACTCCTCGACACTTGGGTGCCTTTCATCCTCTCTCCAGGTTCATAGGGTTTCTGGAGGCAAGCTATTATGGAAGTGGATGCCACTCCTCCAAAACAGAAGCTATCAAGTTAATGCAAGAGAGTTCCTGTACTAGAGTTCCTGTACTTTACGAAAGGTGCATTCTTGGGTTCCTTTCATTATTGACTTCAGACCCCTCAGTCATATGATGTGGATTTCATGTCCCTATACACTACAGCGGAGGAAATTGAGAACAGAGAGGACAAAGTCATCACAAAAGGCAAAGGACAGGGGCAGGATCCAGTCTCCTTTCTTCATAAAACTTCAATAATAAATGAGGAAGTGGAAAAGTAGAGATAATCATCAAACTGCTAGCCAGAGAGGAAAACAAAATTCTTTCTTAAAAAAATTCAAGAACTGAAGAAGTTCACCCAACAAGATAGCCCAAGCAAGCTCAATAGAGTCTAAAGCTATCACTGTAAAAATTACTTCAAAGCATTTAAAAATTTCTAATTGTCATAATGACCCAAATTATGTTCATTATTTTCAGAAGACAAGATTTTGAAAGACTTTTTTTAAAGACTTTTCTGTTTAATAGTTACATGTTCCAATTTTCACTGGCATGTAAGATGGATCCCAAACACTGACAGCTTATGAAACAGTTTAAAAGGTATATATAATATAGAAGTTTTGAAACAAAGGGAAAACATTCTTCATAAGTTAATACAGAAAATGATCTGAAGAATATATTTAAAATATTATTATTAGGCATATATAGATTTTTTTAGGCATATATAGATTTTTATATTTAATTAATTATATTTTTCCCAATTCTGTATCTTAATATTTTGTAGGATATATGTCACTTTAACATAAAAAAGTAAACTAGTTATTTTGGAAAAGAAAACAAACATCAATCATTCAAAACAACTCTATAGGGATCTCCAGTGGCATTATCCATAGGGAGCCACACTGCTGACTCAAAGGCCCTTCGGATCCATCAGCAACTCCGTAGAAGACCGGCAATCTCTTCCTGTTCCATTTACAGCTCCAGAAACTCAATGGAGGGTCAGCCTGAGTCAGTTCAGACTTATAAAGAGGTTCAGGTTTTTACAGAGAATGTTTTATATTATGTGAATTTGACATTTACTATATACAGTGACCTATGTAAAATTACATTTTTTTATACAGTGAAACTCAATAGCACCATGAAGATGACTCAAACTCATATTCATTCTTCATAAGTTCATTTAACTGTTATTTCCTTTTACCTATTATGTATATATATTTGTTGATTGGCCTAATTACATACTATTGTATTTCCTCCCACTCATAATTATGCTTTGTATTGGGATTGGAAGAAGATTCATCAATAGCCTTCATTAAACAGATAACACAACTTCACTTGCTGAAAGTGAGGAGGCCTTGAATTACTTGCTGCAGAGCATTCAACACTGCAACCTACAATATGGATTCCATCTCAACATCAAGAAAACAAAAAACTTCATCACTGGGCCAAAAGGCAACATCATGATAGATGGAGAAAAGCCTGAAACTGTCAATGGCTTAATTTTATTGGATCCACAATCAATACACTTGGTATGAGCAGTCAAGAAATCAGGAGATGTATTGTACTGGGAAAGTCTGTAGTCAGGGACCTCTCCAAATTATTGAGAAGTAATGACATCACTTTGGAGACTGATGTGTGCCTGATTCAAGCCATGATCTTTTCAGCCATTTGCTCTGCATCTGCGAGCAGGACAACAAATAAAGATGACAGAAGAAGAAATGATACCTTTAAACTGTGGGGTTAGAGAACTGAATATCCCAATGACTGCCAAAGGAATACAGAGATGATAAAGCAACATTTCATATACTTTGGGCATGTTTCTAGGAGAGGCTAGTCCTTGGAGAGAGGTATTCTACTTGGAAAGATGGAGGGATGACAAAGGAGAGGAAGACCCTCAACTAGGTAGATTGACACAGTGACTGCGGCAATGGACGTGAGTGTATCAGAGATGGCAAGGACGGCACAGGGTAGGACAGGATTCAGATCTATTGTTCACAGGGTCGCTATGATTTGTACTCAACTCAATGGCACTTGATAACAACAACATACCCCAAAAAGGCCAGCTATAAAAATTTGGTGAAGAAGATTAATGAAAAGACAAAAGTATAAAATGATAGCCCAGGTTTTGCCAAGAATATGTAGCAAAAAAAAAAAAAAAAAGGGTAGATGAAGAAAAAACATGTTCAGGTTCTTCACGAATATTAAAGAGCAACTTACTGTCATTGCATTTCCAATAGTATATTCTTTGGATATCACCAGAGTGGATCCATACCAGAAGGCAAGTGCATATGATGCATATATTAACAGGAAGGCAATTCCCATTGAGATGTTTGCAGAAATAGCTTTTTTAATTCCAATCTTTTTAGCATTTTCTAAATGCTTCTGATACCTATCAGAAAATGAAAGAATATTATAATATGAAAAAGAAGCCATAGTATGAACCATACTCACTTCCTGTATAGTTGGAGGTTCAAGGAACAAAACATTTAGGTAATAACCCCTGGTAAGACCCAGTTCCCTAGGAATTTCATCAATTCAGGAGCAGCCAGGGCTAGAACAGATCTGAGCCTTTTATTTACCAGCCTGAACCCACTTTCATTGACTTATGCCAGTCCAACCAACTTTCCCATGGCCATTCCAGAATTGGATACTCTACCTTGGAAGATGGAATGATATTACCTTCACCCTGCCACCCTCACAAGGCAGGTTAAAATAAAAGGAGAAAAATCAAGTCAACTAAAATGGCACCAAATGTGAATAGTTTCAGGACTCAAAACACTTAAGATTCCTAACTCAATTTCTCTCCTCTACTGGAGAAAAGAAAAAGTGGCTTCCCCACTACTGCCCTTGTGTGAGAGAGGCAGGAGTTTCACATGGTCTTCTACATAAATTTGGGCTTCTCTAATTTTTTAAAGTTTCTGACTGGGCTGTCCTTACACTGTCAAGCCAGAGTACAATGCTATAAAGTAGTCCCTGCTCATGAGATAGGAGTTCTTACTCAACTTTCTAAGATGTCTTGGCATTTGTACAATGGAGTCAATAATGCCTACCTTGCAAAATAGTCGTGAAGTGGTTATATGCTAATAGACAGAAGTTGATACAGTGTTTGACACATAACTGGAAAAACTTGATAATTCCTATTCCTATTTTTATTACATTTTTTGTGCTAGGATTTCACCTTTTCTTGAATTTTGCTCAGTATATCATCATATCTGTGAATAGCAACTCAAATTGATATGACTGGATTCTTGGATTTGGTGTCAAGATAGAACTGTCCAGACTGGTTCTGATACATTGTAATAATTTTATGTCAAATTAAATCTACTTTTTCCTCATTAGAGACCCATGAAAATGTAATTTTTGCTTCTTGAATTATTTTTTCAAAAAATCCAAAGATTACATAATGAGATTTTAGAGAAAATATCACACTAATTAGGGTGCTTCTGTTTCTAACAAAACCCCAACAGCACCACTTTAAAAAATTTCAGGCAAATGAAGCATGGGGATGTATTAGTTAAGAAGAAGGAAAAGGAAAAAATACAAGTATGCTTCCACCAAAATGTTCGTCTTTTTAATCCCTGAAAGTACTCAACACTTGAGTGAATTCCCCTCAAATGTGGGTGCTGTATCCATCCAGCAGAGCCAGGTCTCAGAATAAAGCCAGCATGCCACGTTCGTTCAGCATTATGATTACTCCTGTGTGGCTGGGCCTCAAGGCACTCTCAGGAAGGTTCACATCTGGCCCAATGTGTAATGTGACACAAGGCTCCAGTGACAGTGGTGGACATGCTGTAATTACCTTCACTTAGGCGGCTCTCTTACCGCGGCTAATGGAGCGGCACTGATTACACTGACATCCTGAGGTCCAACTGAGGGTTAGTGTGGTCTGTGTGGACTATTGTGTACAGGAAGCAGCAGTGAGAGAGAAAAAAGGAAGAGGTTAGAGAATTGTGAACATGATGGTTTAGAAGAGGGCTTTAGGAATAGGAAAATAGAAAATGAGATGGAGAGATTAGGGGATCTTTGTTTTCAATGCTGGAGATCATCCAGAGAAAATTTTTATTTCTAAGAGTTGTGAGAATCAAGAGTTCTACAGAACTCAAAAGGAAATATTTTACATGGAATCATACACATCATTAGCAGATGTTATTTTAAAAATAAAGTTAATTGGCAACATTTACATTGAGCAGAGTACCTTTAATTGTGGGACTTTCATTTAGTCTTTGTGTATCATATTTTTTGAAGCCAGGGTACTTGACATGGGCCACATGGTAAAGGAGTGAACTTGAATGCAAAACAATCACATATTTTCAGTAACCTTTAAATAAAATTCAGCATTCCCTCCATGTATCATACTACAAATATAGTATGTTGTTATGTGCCATTGAGTTGGCCCTGACTCATAGCTGACCCTCCAGTGGACTTCCAGAGGCTGTGAATCTCATGGGAAGAGACTGTCCATTCTTCTCCTGTGGAGCAGTTAGCGGATTTGAACTCCTTCCCTTTGGGATGGCAGCACAACTGTTAACCCACTAGGCCACCAGAGCTCCCTACTAAGGTACTGTAAGTATTAACTAGAATTTTATTACTCAGTGTTTTTTTAAAAACATCATAATTGTTATAGACACATTGAAATATTTTAAATATACATTTTACTTTGAAATTACTGCTACTATAAGACTGGTCGTTACATCTTATTATTTAGCAAGTTAACAGTAGAGTTAAATTGAAATGTTTTATAGCTGTATTTCAATATAATTGGTTTTCTCTGCAATCCAATGTATTTGATTTCACAAAATTAAAAACATTTTTCAGAGAAGTGAGACTGCCAAAGGAGTCTGTGGAAAAGTAAAATTTAAGAACTCCTACTGTAGACCCTCACCTGAGTGAAAATATAGTCGTCACTAAACTATGTTTATTTTTTGCCCAGTTGTCGTTAGGTGCTGTTGAGTCAACTTCAACTCCTAGCGACCCTATGAACAAGATCATCACCTCGTCCTATCTTGTACCACAAGGGGTAGGAAATAATGAACACCACAAAAGGTAAAGCAACAAAATGTGAGTTCAAAATGGAAAAGGACAAGAAGAACCTTCCTGACCTTTGCAGCTCCTTGTTCTGTCCCCCAAAAGCGATCACAGTTCTGATTGCCCCGAGAGCCTCTTCCGCTACAGCACCTGCCTTTGCATATGCGGCTAGTTCTTTGTCTGTAAAGGCCGAGAGTATCTGGATAGAAGAAAAAGAGTGATGACTTTACATAGGGGGAAAAGTTCAAGATGATCTAGTTAGCCCTTTAATTTACTCTTCTCTTCTCAAGCCCTATCCTTTCCCCAGTTCCTGAGTAATGGCCACTCTAAACAGCAAGGCACTACTTTTCATGGCCACTTCCACTCCCTACACAGGTTAGGTCTGATCCATTCCAGTCAGACTCTCCAAGATGACTTGGGGAAAGGAAAGCTACACGTAAATATCCAAATTGCATTTTTGTAAATGTTGTCAGGTTCCACATCTACTACAGGTTTTCTTCTCTGTTGACTGTAAAATAGTATACAATTTAACTGCTTGAGAGAATTCACTAGTCTTTCTTTCATCATGTCATGATTTTTAATTACTATGAACACAATACTTCCAGATTTACTCATGAGAACGCTATTGAATAATTGGATGGCTAAAAGACATGCCACACATAAAAAAGAAAAAGAAAAATAAGAGAGATACAAATACTTCACTCAGTAAATGATCAACCTCAGAATGGGTCAAAACTGCCAGTAAGATTTCTCTACTCTGCAATGTTGGCTAAACAGAGTACATTAGGAGTATTTTACTGCAAAGTAGCACTAGGAGAGGACCATCTAACTGTCAGAGTAACAATTAAAAATCCATGTTAAAAGTACAAACTTAATTGAAAAATTTCATATTGATTCATGAAAGAACTTGCAGGAATGTGGTATTAAATAAATTGTCTTTCCTAAAATAAAGAAATAACCACATATACAATTTAAACTGTTATACTAGAAGGTTTAATCAAAGAAATAGCCATGGTACAGAAAATCTGTGATTGAGGTGAGAACGAGAACATTTTGAATCATTAAAAATAAGATTTTTAAAAAATTAAATAAGATTCTTCATTAAGGCAACATATTAACAACCTACTGTCAGATGTGGTTTCAAATGACATTCAATGCTGATCTGCAGATGTACAAATACCAGAACCTTGCATGTTAAAAATAACAATTGGTGTTGTTGTTAGGTGCCGTTGAGCTGCACATGACTCCTAGTGATCTCATGAACCCTGTCCTATTCCGTGTCATCCTCACCATCTCTGACATACTTGCCAACTCTTTCACGGTCGTCTTCTCCTTTGCTGCCCTTCCACCTTTCCAAGCAGGATATCCTTTTACTCCCAGGCACATGCTAATTTTCAGGTTTCACATACCTTTGCCCAAACAGCTGCTGAGAGTCCCAGGATAGGGCTGATGGCCATTATCACAAGAGTGAGCTTCCAACCTCTGATGAACCCCACTATGAATCCTGCAAAAAACGTGGCTACTGCTTGAAAGAACATTCCAACCTTGTCACCAATTCCTTCACTGATTTTGGAGATGTCACTAAAAAAAGATCACACCTAGGTGGTTACAGGCAGGAGGTGTTCAGCTAGCAAGGCGAAGTAGACATGTAACAAACAGACATAGATGCAACTTGTTTGTTTAACGCAAGCCTCTTTTAAAATCTTGGATGATACTTCCTCACCTAAGTGGTGCACAGAGGATTCAGGATGAATTCAAGCTTCTACGAAATGAATATTATTAAAAGTGACACTATTAAATTAATTAATCCTATTAGAAAAACATTAACATTTTGAACATACATGTCAATTTGCATAAAATCAGGGGTAATAAGGAATGGCTTCTTGTCCTTCTATGCAGGACACAGCCCTTTCTCAGCACAACGGTGTGAACCTTTGAAAACAGAAGTTAAAGCATGCTTCTTCCTGGATTAGAACCATCTATTTAATTTCCTTCAGAGGTAAACCAATCAAGGCCTCACTCAAAACTCTTTGCCACTGAGTTAATTCTGACTCACAGCAACCCTCTATTGGGTTTCTGAAGCTTTAAGTCTTAATGAGAGGAGACTCATCCTTCCCCTTCAGTGTAGCTGATGGATTTGAACCACCAGAAACACCTGACCTTTTGATTAGCAATGCAGCACTCTGACTATGCTATCTGAGCTGCTTTAACAGAGCCTGTACAGAGAGTTGCGCTGCTAACATAAAGGAGGCTGGTTCAAATCCACTAAAAGCTCTGAAGGAAAAAGATGGGCAATTTCTTCCTATGTGATTAAATAGTCTCTAAAAATCCACTAGAGAGTCAGCTGTGAATGGGTTCCGACTATGGAAATGAGAGAGAGAGAGAGAGAGGGAGAGAGAGAGAGAAGAGACAGAGAAGAGACAGATGAGAGAGAGATAAGGCTGTAAATGCCTTGACCTTGGTTTTGGGGTTTTTTTTGGGGTTTTTTGTTTTTTACTGCATCAAAAAAGATTCTCCAGAGACACTCCGTCCTACCTTAAGGGCTTGCACAGGGTGATTTGTGTAATATTTTCTCACAGATAGCTCCTACCTCTTTCAAATTTTCATTTAACTGATACCTTTAGAAAGACCACACTATTTTAATGTACAACTTTTCCTCACTCCCTGGTCAATCCGAATACCTTTGGTCTGCTGTACTTAATTGTTTTACCATCTAATTTACTGCTCAGTATATAAGTTCCTTATTTATTCTATTTCTTGCTTATCATATATCTCTCCTGCAGGAATTTCTTTAATCACCAAAAGGTCAGCAATATTCATTTTTGTTGCCTGTTAAACATCTACAACAGTGTTTGGCACAAAATAAGTACTCAAATATTTGTTGAATAAATTCTCTCTCTCACATTGACATCAAGTCAGAACTGATTCATAGCTGACTCTTCAAAGAGTTTTGTAGACCCACAGAGGAGGCAACTGCCATCTTTCTCTCAAGTAGCTACTGGGGGATTCAGAGCAGTAGAGGGCACTGGTAGCCTGGTGGATACCCACTTCAATCCCAAAAGCATGTGGTTCAAATCCACCAGCTACTCTGCATAAAAAGAATGTAGAATCCTCCTGTGTGATTAACTGCCTCTGAAAGACCACGGGATGGTCAACTATGAATTGGTGCTGGGTCGACAGCACGCAACAAATAAAACAAAACAAAACAAAACAAAACGAGAGAGAGCTTGGCTGTTGGGTTAGCAGTGCAACTTCCAACGGACTATATGCCACCAGAGCTCCCTTGTTGAATAAGCAGAGTTAACAATTACTAGGATAAGTTTCAGTCAGTTCATTCCTTTTTCCCCTACTCTCTCATTCAATGGTCTTTACTGAGTATCTAGCACATGTGAGGTCCTGTGGTGGGATCCACGAGAGAGAAACAAGTATAACACATGGATGAGGCTTTACATAAACCAACTACACAACTGAGGAGGAAAATGAAGAAATGCGAAAAACACATGGTAGCACAGGCTGTAAATGCTTCTAGAAACAGCCATCAAATAATTTATTCCCAATAAATTGCTTAAACTTTTATGATTTAAAAAAAAAAGATCTCGCTTTGGCAAGTGTTTGCACAGTAGCTCATTTCTTTTTGAAAGTGTGGCATTCACGCATACTTACTCTGTCAGCCGAGTGTTGAGTTCTGTGATGTCATTTTTATCAAACCAGCCTATTTCTTGTCGTAGAATAGCATGAAAAAATTTGTGCCTAATTTTTCGAATCTGTCGGCCAGCTGCTAACGTCCAAAATGAAACTTGAATGTAGGCAGCAACAAGAACGCCAGCACCTAAACCTGAGTAGTAATAGGCGTATCTAGAAAATAACCAAGTGAAAAAAGTTATTTTAAAAATTGTCTTGTATTCATCTTTCAAGAGAGCTCTTCATTTATAATCATTCCGTATTCCAGACTAATCAGAGTCTGTGTATTTACGTCAAATATAAGGGTTTTTTTAAAATTTTCTTAAATTATGAGAATGGGTTTCATGATGCCAAATCTAACTCCTTAATTTAGTAGCCAAAGAAAATATTGTGGTTAATTGGGAAAAGGGTGGTTAATAATTCATTTCTAACTGACAGTCACAATGGCAGATCCAATTTAGGTCTTATGTTTAAAATGCTAGATTTGCTACTGAAACAGGTCACTATTTACATATTGCAAATATAAGAGTAAACATATCAAGAATGTGGTATAGTTCTTAAGTCTTAAATCTGCCCATATTGCTTACGCAAAGAACCAGAAAAACCTCTTCCTAACGGGCAGATTTTGTTATTAAAAAAAAAATATTAATATGCCAACATTTTATGAATTCAAACTAGTTTCATGTGAAGGCTTAATTAAATTAGTATATTTAAAAATAATAAATGTGTTTTAATACTGTCAAATATCTATCTATCTATCTATGCTGTTTGTTGTTGTGTGCCTCTGAGTTAGACCAGGCCCACGGCTGAGTCACTGGCAGTTTTTCAGAGGCTGTATATCACACAGGAGGAGACTGCCCATCCTTCTCCAATGGAGGAGCTGGTGGATCCGAACAGCATACCTCAAGATTGTGCACAGCTTCTTATCATTAGGCCACCAGAGCTTCCTCTGTGTGTGTGTGTGTGTGTGTG
>NW_006399848.1:1249489-1252949 GCF_000299155.1 Elephantulus edwardii
AAAATCTAATTATATACAATTTCCAGATAAATCTTTTCAGGTCCACTTTAGGATAGATAGGACTCATTTTAATTACCAACATTAAATGGCAGAGAAACACTATAGGCTTTTGAGATTTTTATAAAGAAGGTTGAAGGGGTGAAATGCCATAAATGACATCATTGGACCAACTGATAAAATTGGAACATGGATGTAGATCAGAAGGAAACATATATCAGTGTTAAATTTTTATTTTGATAGATACATTCTGATGATGTATAAAAAGATCTTTATTCTTAGAAATGAAAGTAAAGTTTTTACCAATATAGATAGTAAAACGCCATGATGTAGTCAACCACCTTTGGGTCAGCTCAGAGAAGCGACAGAGGTATAAATGAAAGCACAATTGGCAAAAATGTTGATAAGTGGTAACAGATATATGAGTGCTTCTACTATTTCTAAGACCTTTCTGTAGGTTTAAAATTATTTTCAAAGACCTTTCTTTCTTTTTTTTTTTTACTTGTACAATGAAGATACAAATAGTAGCCAATACCTAGTCATTTCTTCTTCCAGAATCCTGCCTGGATTTATCAGCAGCAATGAAAAATTCACTAAATAAAATAGAGCAAAAATAAATTTTAAAGGCATAACAAGTACTGGCAACATTAGGTCTAAAAAATTTGTTAAGAATTTAAACATATGAAAGCTAGAATACAGTGGAATTTTTCCAGAAAACTCACTCTTCTTTTCACATGCATTTGCACCCTCAGGTACTGAAGGGCAAGGGACAGAGTAACCACAGAGCGTGCAAAAGGCAGAGAATGAGTCAAAATGGAAGACACCTTTAAGTGGTATTTTGACCCTGTTTTTTAGCTATACCATTTTTTTTTAAAAGCATAATAACTGGAAGACAACATATACTGGTGAAGGCTCGTTCAATCAAAATGCTAATATGCATGTGCCAAGTTTTGTGTTTATTTGGACTATGGCAAAGAATTGTGCAGAGGGAGATGGCTCAAATCCACCAGCTGCTCTGAGGGAGAAAAATGGGCAATCTCATCCCAAGCGCTTTATGTCCTGGGAAAACTCACTGGAGGAATATCTCGGAGTCATTTCTGACTCGATGGCATGCAACAACAACAATATATAACAGTATTTGCTGGTTTTTCTAGGTATATAATTTAATAATGTCAATTCCATTGCATTGTGCAACCTCTACCCATAATCATTGCCAAAAATCCTACCACCATATGTAAGCCCTTGCTGCTTCCTAAACAAGGGGCTTTAAGTACATGTAACTACTTTTTTATGTTGTTAGGTGCCATTAAGTTGACCAGGAATCACAGTGACACCATGAACAGATTGGAACACTTTGGCTAATATTTATTGTTGTTGTTATGTGCCAGGCACCATGTGCCTTAAATTAGTGAAAAACAGATGGGCAGTCTTTTCCATCTATGATTTTATAGTTTTATAAACATTATATAAATGTTATCCACACTAATCCATTTAACTTTCACAACTCAATGTTGCTGTTATTATATGCCATCCCGTTAGTTGCCTTCAACACACATTGGCCCTATGAACAATAGCTCTGACTCCCACCCTGCCCTGAGTCAGTCTCACAGCGACCTCCATTACTCCAGTTACTATGCCAATCCATCTCATGTGGAGGTCCTTCCCTCCTGCACTGTCCTCCACTCTTTCAAGCATGATGCCCTTCTTTAACCACTGGCCCCTCCTGGCAACATGCCCAAAGTATTTTGAGGAGCCTCAAAATCCATGCCTTTAAGAAGCAAATCAGTTTCACCTTCTCTAGGACAGACCTATTTGTTCTCTTACTCTTCTCCAGCACCACAACTCAAAGGCATCGCTTTTTCTCTTGTCATCCTTAGTCACTGTCCAGCTTGTAACAATTGCAAAGACCATGGCCTGAATCAGACACACCTTAGTCTCAACACTGACACTGTTGCTCTTCAGCACTCTGGAGAAATCCCTGACAGCAGATTTTCCTACTGCAATTCAGCTTTTTATTTTCTGATTGCTGGTGCCAAGAGTGTTGATTGTAAAGCCAAGCAAGATGAAACTGTTAACAATTTCAATCTCTTCTCCATCTATTATGGCATTGCCAATTTGCCCAGAGGTGAGAATCTTTGTCTTATTAATGTTGAGTTTCAATCCATATTGGAGACTTCTGCAACAAATGCTTCAGGTCCTCCTCAGTTTCGACAAGCAAAGTTGTGTCATCTGCATAATGCAGCTTGTTGATGAGTCTTCCTCCAATCCTGATGCCACATTCCTTCTCATAAAGTCCAGTCTTCTGAGTGATCTGTTCTGCATACAGATTGAAAAGGTGTGAAGACAAGGTGCATCCCTGACACACTCCTTCCCTGATCCTGAACTATACTGTGCTTTCTTGCTCTGTTATAATGAAGTATAGTTTTAGCATGGGTACCATTAAGTGTTCTAGAACTCTCATTTTTCTCAAGGTTAGCCACAATTTGTTTTCAGCCAAGATCCATTTGGCATTGCTATGATGTCCCTACTGCTGCAGCCTCTTCTAAACCCAGTTTGCATTTCTGGCTTGCTAAACATTGGAGAAATGAGATGGACTAACATGGAACATTTTGAATCAGACGATCATATAATCTACTACGTCGGAAAGGAAAAGATGAGGAAAACCAGGGTTTTAGTCATAGTGAAAAAGACCATTTCTAGATCCATCTTGAAATAGAACTTTGTTATCAATAGAGTAATATCCATACACATACAAGGAAGACTTGTTAATATCACTATCATTCAAATATATGCAACAACAACCAGAGCCAAAGAGGAGGAAATATATACTTTCTACTAAATCTTGCAGTTGGAAATCAATTACACATGCAAGCAAGATGCATTAATAATAATAATGGGTTATAGGAATGCAGAAGTTGGGAGCAGGGAAGAAGGATCAATAGTTGAAAAATATGGACTTGGTGACAAGAGGGTGGAGATAGAATAATGACATTTTATACAATCAATGATTTATTCATTGCCTTTTATAAGAAATATATCGGGCAACTATACACATGGACTTCACCTGATAGCTTACACAGGAATCATGCTGATTGCATGAGTAGAAAGAATCATTGGAAGAGCTCAATATCAGCTGTGGAAAAAAACTAGGCTAGGTGATGATTATGGAAGAGACCCATAACCACTCAAACACAATTTCAAACTGAAGCTAAAGAAAATGAAATCAAATCCACTAGAACCAAATTTGACCTTGAGTCTATCCCATCTAAATTTAAAAACTATCTCAGGAAGAGGCTTGAGGAATTGAACACTAATGAAGAAAGACTGAATGAGCTGAGGGAGGATATCAAGAATGCCATCCAGAACAACCTAAGTGCCCATCAACAAACGAATGGCTAGAGAAGCTGTGGTATATTCGCACAATGGAATACTATGCTGCATTAAAAAATAAGGAACTCATGCA
>NW_006399848.1:1255434-1260408 GCF_000299155.1 Elephantulus edwardii
ACCGACAAAGGAGATTAATCAGAACTGACATTGACAAGCATTGTGGCAACTGAACAATTAAAACAGACACTCGGATGGCAGGGAAGAAGAACAAACTGGGGAGGAGGGTGGAGAGAATGGTGCGGCAATGAAGGAGTGAAAGCCCAGAATCCCTGTGAATGTTCATTGAAACTAATAAAATTTAATAATAATTAAAAAAAAAGAATGTCATCCAGGAAGACTGCAAAAGGTCATTTACAAAGGCAGAGGAGGAAGAAAAGATCAAGATGGATATCAGAAAAGCCTCCAAATATTGCACTAGAACACCGAGAAGCCAAAGCAAAAGGAAGAAATCAGGAAGTTAAAGGGCCGAACAGAAGATTTCAAAAGACAGCACGGAAAGACAAAGTAAAGTATTATAATGAAATGTCCAAAAGAGCTGAAAATCAAAGACAGAAAATCAAAAGGGAAGAAAGTGTGCAGATTTTTATAAGGTAGGGCCATTTATAAATTTCCACTTTATAGATAATGACATAGAGGCAAAGAGAGATATTAATTTATCCAAAGTCACATAGCAATCAAGTAGGAGACTGTTGCTAATTGTAGTAATTTGTTCAAGTCTTGTAGCAAAATAAGTAACTAAGGCAGTCGAGCCTATACTTAAGTCTAATGTACTAGAACTAACTTATTTATGTAGGAAGGATTCATTTCCACTTTCAAAAAAGCGTAAAGTAAGGAAAAAAAATCAAAAGGAAACTACAGATACTAGTACATTTACAGAATAATATAATAAAACATCACCATAGAATGCAGAATTGTTAAGAAAATACACATTTGCCATTTACCATGATTCCAAGAGAGAAATTGATTTCTCTCTGTTCCTTTATAATGTGTAAATAGGTCAGGGATCATGTTTTCTGGGTGATGTGGATCTTTCCAAAGGTAGGTAAGGCTGAAATTTACTTAAAATTTAAATTACAGTCAGGATCAATTGATGATCAAACAGTCACCTTAATCCTGATTGTGACAGAAAATGTCCTTCAGGATTATACCTTCTATTGGTGATTATTATGATATGTTTATACTTATTCATCTGGATCTTTATTAGATCTTTCTGGAATAATCTGTATTTGTTTTTGTTTTTATCAGTTTAGTTCTGTGTGCTCATTCCTTAGCCAAGTTCTTCAATGTGGCATCTTGGATATATCTTAAAGTGGTGTGGTGTTTACTTCACTGTCCCAAACTTTGAAGAACCTCTTGACATCGGTGTATAAGGCCCTTCTCTGCTTCTCCAATACATTTAGAAATGAATATTTTCTACAAATCACTTGAATTCAATTACTATGGGTATGGTTACTTTTCAAAGAACAGCAAGGATTAAGTAACTTGCCTAACATCATGTAACTAGTGAGTGAAGAAACCTTAAATTGTAACAATTGCCAATTTTGTGTCTCAAAGTAGATCAATGTCTGCCTGCTTTGGTCCTGCTCAGAAGGGATCATTCAGCTCAAAACAAAGATGTTTGTCCAGTCAGCTCAGGCAGTAGGCAGTTAATTAACGTGAAATCAAGATTTACAACAGCCTTGCCTTTAAACCACTAAGCAATGCAAGGAGATTCAGGCTCCGGGGATTTGTCCAGAGTTTTATAGATTATTATAGTCACACAGATTTGGCACATACACAAAATCCATGAATTTCTTCATACTCTTCAGGAGGGGGATTCCAATTTCTAGAACTCTGTCATTAAATTCTAGATGCCAATTTCTTTGGGCATACTTTCTGTTGCAACTGAGCCATTGTGAGGATTTCTGCGCAAATGAGTCATTATGACAGAACAGTTCTGTCATCAAGTAGCTTTATCCTGTGAACAAGGAAGGATTCTGTTCCCAATGACAAGTCATTGTCAGACGTTCTTCCAATTTAAATACTTCTTCCTCTTTTTATATTCCCTTCTCATTTGACTCTCATGAAGTTTCTCTCTCTCATTGCTGTCGAGTCAGAACCAACCCATCTATAACTGGACCTCTAGGAGGTTTTCAGAGGCTGCAAATCAGGAGGAAACTGCCCATCTTTCTTCCATGAGCAGTTGGTAGAATTGGATCACCTGCCTGTTGGTTGGCAATGCAACTCCTTACTCACTAGGCCGCCTGAGCTCCCTTCATGTGAAGTCCAACTGAAGAGAAATCCAACAAGTCTAAAAAACTGATGGTAAAAAAAATCTCTATGAAATGAAGTGCGAAGTGCTCTGGCTGCTGCCCCCTTCAGTGCTTTGACATAATTCTGCCCAGTTCCGTGAACTCTGAATTTAGAGAGTATTCATTGCATCCCAAGTCTGTCCTGTGGAACAGGGTAGAACTTTCCCAGGTTTTTTAGGAGGTAATCATTACAGAAGCAGATGGCAACTTCATTTCTCCTGTGAGGATTGGTGGGTCCCAACCACCAGTATTTAGCAGCTGAATGGTTAACCACTGTGCCAACATTTGATGACAGACTACAATAACAATATTTTTTACATACTTAATTTTCTATAAAGAGATTTGAGAATATTATTTTTATAAACTATAGACTCCATAAACATAAATAAATTATATTAATTATAGAACAGAGTTTATGTCTTTTGTTCATAGGGTCGCTATTGTATTCGGCTTGATGACATTTAACCACTGTTTTGGAAGCAGGAGTGGCATCCACTTCCGTAAATAGCTTGCCTTGGGAAACTCTACGAACATGGTGAAAGGATGAAAGTCACGCAACTGTCGAGGACTTTCGTTCATAGGGTTGTTATGAGTCGCCTGTGACTCGACTGCACTGAACAACAACAACAACAAGTGATACTAGTGTTGATATATTTTGGAGGCACATTCTTCCACTTTGCACATCCTGCTTGTCTATTTGCTGTACTAAGGTATTTGGGGTTTGCTGTGATGCTGAACCTGTGTCATTGAGGTATCAAATACCATAATGGTTTACCAATGTGGACAGTGTTTGGTGGAGCTCCCAGTTGTAGGAAAGGTTTGGAAGCAGCAGCGGCATCCACTTCCTAAACCACATGCCTATGGAAACTCTATGAACTTGGAGAAATGTATACAAAGGCATTAGGTATTTTGTTCATGGAGTCACTATGAGTTGTACTCAACTCTGCGGCAATCAACAACAACAACAATAATCAAAGAATGGAGACTGGAAATTCATTACATTTAAAGAACTCACATTCTAAACACTCTAAACAGTCAATAGGACTAATGATAAATGTGGCTTTAAGGACCAAAGGTCATAAATGTTATTAGGTGCCATCAAGTTGAGTACAACTGATAGGGACCCTATGAACAACAGATCTGAACCCTGTTCTATCCTGTACCATCCTTACAATCTCTGACTACTCAAGCCCTTTGCTGCAGTCATTGTGCCAGGCCACCCTGGTTAAGACTCTTTTCTCTCTTTTGCACACCCTCCACCTTTCCAAGCATGATGTCCTTCTCTAGGGACTAGCCTCCAAGGAGCATGCCCAAAGTCTATTTTATCACCTTTGCTTACTAGGAGTACTCTGTCTGCAACAGAGATGTTTATAATTTGGAGGCTACTGAAACAAACGAAATTTGACATTTTGGTGAGCTTATCATTCCAGCAATCACAGATCCGTGAGTGACCTGCTGATACCTTTAACCCAGAGACCTTGAGTTTTGCCTTGGGAACAGCACGTGGCACATGTCTGCCATGTCCTGCTTCAAAGCCATTTGATTGCATAATTAGAAACACGCAAAAAACAAACTCTTCCAAATAAGGAAGTTGTGGAATTATTCTGCTAGTGGTAAAAACAAAAAACAGGACTGATAAAACTGACTTTAAGTAAAGTGAAATGTAAACTGAGTTGTATTAAGGCAATCTCATTTTTTTAATCTTGAGTTAAAACCAAGTTCAATATGTAAAATCAAATAAGGACATAATCTTGCTTTAGGTATTTTTTTAAAAAAACTAATATGTATTTGAACCACAGATTTGAAAAGTAAAGGATAACAAGTAGAAAATTATTATCTCATATTTTCTTAATTTTTTAACTGCTCTGCTTACTCCAATTTTACATTTACTTGTAAAAAAAAGGACTTGTGCTCAAGTTTCAGACACTGGTTAAATTTGAAACTCCCACAAACACATTTTAATTCCAAATGAAGTACACTATTTTACATTGTTGTTTTTGTTAGGTGCCATTGAGTACGACTCAGTGACCCTATGTACAACACAAGTCATTGCTATGAAAGTCATCTTCTATCAGTTTTGTGTTTCTTGGTAGAAAGTATACATATCATCATTCCTTTGCTGAATTTGGCCCATACGAAAACAATTATGTCCACTGGCACCTCACTCCATGTTGTTGTCAGGGTTTGTCTTATGGGTGAAACAAACTTAAGGACTCCTTTGATTCTTCAGTAATTTAATTGAATTTTAAATGACCCGAGTTTGAGGAATTTCCAGAGAATTTTGTAACTGTTGTGATTTATGTCCCTAGTGAGTTGGATGTAATTTTTTTCTTTAATAAAAAAAAAGGATAGAAAAAAGAAATCTAGAAACAAGTTCTACAAGCTGAGCACAGTGATTAAGTACCAGTATACTGCTCTTGTTGTGCACCTTTGAGTCAGAACTGACTAATAGCTGACTCTCCAGCACGTTTCCAGAAGCAACAAATCTCATGGGAGTCAAAGTGCTCATGGAACAACTGGTAGATTCAAACCATGTGCCCTTGGCTTGGTAGCACCACTCTTTGCCACTAAGCAACCAGAGCCACATACCATTAGGCTAGCTGAACAGTTTTCTGAAATCACTAATGGGAATGGCATTGTATAAGCATTGTTGTTGTTGCTATGTGCCGTCGAGTCGTTTGCAACTCATAGTGACCCTATGTACAACAGCCCTAAACCCTGCTCTATCCTGTGCCAATTGCATGGCCTCTGACACACCCATCCCGATTACCCCAGTCACTGAATCAATCCACCTCATGGA
>NW_006399848.1:1260833-1270525 GCF_000299155.1 Elephantulus edwardii
GTGGAGCCAAGCAAACTGAAGCTGTAAACAATCTCAATCTCTTCACCATCCATCCTGATGCTACCAATTGGTCCAGTGGTGAGAATCTTTGTCTTCCCTAAAAAGCCATTATTAAAGTTCCACTACCCCAAGCAGAAGGATGTTTTGTTTTATTTTATTTAGATGTAACAGGTTTTTTAGTAAAAAAAGCTAAATAATACAATGAGCTATATTTGAGGAGTTTTCTGAGAAGGTTACAACTTCATTCTGATTGATAACTGTAGTCATCTTTAAGCCCAAATCATTAAACAAATAGTAGATACAAAATGAAATTTCCATTTTTTCACTCAGTTAAAGCAATACCAGGAATTAAAATGTTAAGTGGAGAAATGCTTACCTGGAAAGGAGAAGTTTCCTGCAGTATTAACAAAGCTATCAGTCATTTCTCCAAACACTATCATCATGAGGGGAAGACCTGACCCATGAGCTATGGCCATGATGGTGCCCAGGGACATAAATAATTTATCCTGCCAATCAGAGTAGCGAAACTGGGGGGTGAAAAAAAGAAGAAAATTATGCTTAATTTACAGAATGTAATGTCTCTATTTATACAATTATATGCTCTTTGGATTTTCATTTTAAACCAGCACAATTTTAAAAGTTACAAATAAATGTCTTAGGAAAGAAAAGTTCCAATACAAATCATTGGCAGGTTAATATAATGATCCTATTTCTTTTGCATTCTGTGAAGAAAACCATCTCATTCTGCTTAATCAGTATCTTGTTTAGTTCGATGATTACAATATAATCAGAAAGGATAAAGGTTTGTTTCCTTTAAGAAATACTGTTCAAGCTCTCTGGGCTCACGAGGCCATGAGTTAAAAGCACCTAGAAGCAGATCATAAGTACACATACAAACACACCACACTCATTCACACACACACACACACACACACACACACACACACACACACTCACAAGGAGAATTAAAATTAGGGGAGAAAAACAGATCCTCTGAGCTTTGAGGATACGATCCCTATAAGAAGGGAGTTCTGGTGGCCTAGTGGCAAGAAGCTGCGCTGCAATCTCAAAGGCACACAGTTCGAATCCACCAGATACTCCACTGGAAGCTTTTCCAGGAGAAGGAGGGGCAATCTCCACCTGTGCCAGTTGGATTAGATTAGATTCAATAGAACAGAACAAGGGGGGGGGAGGAGGTTCCTATGAGAAGCTTCAATTAACTTGTAAAAGGCCATGTAGTAATGAAATGTAACAAACATAATGTCCATATGTGCACTTTTGCAAACAGTTAATATGTTCAGCTACTAATCAAATGATTTTAAGTTTGTTCTTCCTGGAGGCAGCTTGGAATAAAGGCCTGGCAATCTACTTCTAAGAGCAAATCAGTCCTGGAAAACCCCGTGGAGAAGAGTTCTGCTCTAACACAGATAGGGCTGTCGTGAGTTGGGGTTGACTAAACAACAGCTGCTTCTATGTGTCCTTTGGGAAAGCCTTTCTCATGGAGATGATGCACATGCAGAATTGAAAGAAAAGGGTGAGTTAGAAGACGACTCAGGGAAATGGAGATGCTTAGACTTAGAAAAGCTCCTAGAAGTGGGATACCATGAATGAAGGTTCTAGGTGTAACCTCCCATCTGGCTGGTCTGGAGTGCACAGTACAAAGTGTAGAAGATGACATCAGAGAGCAGTCTAGAGGGCCTGACAGGCTACACTAAAGATCTTAGTCTTGCTCCTAACACACAGAGAGGACAAGGGATAACTGTCACAGTGAAAGACACAAATTCCCAAGAAACAGAATGTCATAACACTTCCAAATACTTTCTCACTTGCTGTGTTTTGTTGTTATGTGCCGTCAAGAAGGAACAAACACATAGCTGACGCTCCTCAATGGGGTTTTAAAAAACTGTAAGTCACATGAAAAGAGACTACTCATCTTTCTCTCTTGGAGCACTAGTGGATTTGAACCAGCCGCCTTTGGGTGGCAGTATAACTCCTTACCGGTGGTCCCCAAAATGCTAGTGCTATCTTTCAGTCCTCTTTTTGTAATTTCTCTTCTGTTTTTCAAATACTCCCTCCTTCTCTCTGTTCTCTTTTCATCTATGACTGCCAACTACATCTTCTTCCATCTCTTATTCTTCCATTGCTTTCATTTTCCCACCTACATTTTGCATCTTCCCTTCCCCCTCTTTTAAACGTTCTCCTTACCCAATTTCCTCACCACATCCACACCGGGGGAGAGAAAACCGTCATCCAGGAGAGAATACAAAGCTGGTGCTATGAAAAACAATACCCTTCACAATAGCAAATCACAAGAGTAAATACTTGGGAGTAAATCTAACCAGAAGCACAAAGGAACTATTCAAAGAAAATTACAAAACATTACTACAAGAAACAAAAAGAGACCTAGAGAAGTGGAAGAATATCCCTTGCTCATGGATAGGAAGATTCAATATTGTGAAAATGACAATACTACCAAAGGCAATCTACACGTTCAATGCAATCTCATTACAAATACCAATTCAATTCTTCAATGAGATGGAAAAGGCAATCTCCAATTTAAGTTGGAATGGAAAGAGGCCTCAAATGAGCAAAGTACTCCTTAAAGAGAGAAACAAGGTAGGAGGCATCTCACTCTCTGATTTCAAATCCTACTACACTGCCATGGTGGTCAAGACAGCGTGGTATTGGTACAATGAGAGACGCACAGATAATGGAATAGAATTGAGAACCCAGAAATCTGCCCATCTACCTATGGTCAACTGATTTTTTACAAGGAAATGAAATCAGTTAAGTGGGGAAATGACAGGCTTTTTAACAAATGGTGTTGGCAAAATTGGAAAACCATCAGTAGAAAACTCAAGCAAGACCCACACCTCACTCCATACACAAAAACCAACTTAAAGTGGATCATGGACCTAGACAGAACTAAAACCAAGGACTGTAACCTTCATTACAGAAAAGCTTGGAAGAACACTAGAAGCCCTAATCCACAACATAAACAGTCTTCCAAGCATCCTGAAAAACCTACAACCAGGAGAGGATAAAATAGATAAATGTGACCTTCTAAGAATCAAATCCCTATGCACATCCAAAAACTTCTCCAAGAGAGTAAAAAGGGAAGCCACAGATTGGGAAAAAGTATTTGGTAATGACAAATCAGATAAGGGACTTATATCTAGAATTTATAAAATACTTGAGCACCACAACAAGATAAAGGTAAATAACCCAACTGAAAAATGGGCACAGCATATGAACAGACACTTCACCACAGACATTCAGATGGTGGCTGAGTAAAATGGTACAATCACTATGGAAGTTAGTATGGCATTTTCTCAAAAAATTGGAAATAGACACACCATTTGACCCTGCAACTCCACTACTGGGAACATACCCTTAAAGAAACCATAACCAAGCAGACATATGCACACCCATGTTTATCGTGGCTTTATTCACAATAGCAAAGAGTTGGAAACAACCCAAGTGCCCACCAACAAACAAATGGATAGAGAAACTGTGGTATATTCACACAATGGAATACTATGCTTCATTGAAAAACCAAGGAACTCATGAATTTTATACAAAATGGGTGACTCTGGAGGACATTATCCTGAGTGAAATATCTCAGTCACAAAAAGATAAATACGGCATAATGCCACTGTTATAAAACAGGACTGGCATGGGGGCCGGGAGGAAACTAAGAAAAGGGATAAATAATCTATACAACATTGAAACAGACGAGGGAGATAACTGTATAAAAGGAATATATGATCAGGTATTATTGGCATGACAAGAGTCCAGAATAAGAGCTGCATAGTAAAGTGGTCTGGGTGGGGTTGGGGATCTGTATAACAATGAAAGAACTTTTTCCCCAAAGAAAAAAGTGGTGGGGGGGGCGGGGGGAGGAAATGTACAACAAAGAATGACTGGAAACCCAAGTTCTTTATAAATTTGCATTAAAATCTCAATTAATAAAAAAGATGAGTCTATGATGAGTCAGAGTTGGCACAATGGACTCCCTAAAGGCTTACTCTGAGTCTGCCTGGGTCATTACCCCAGGACATCACATGGATTGATATCACAGGTCAAAGAATGAAGGGTGATGGTGGGAGTGTGGGGGAGGGCCACTGTGCAAACTGTTCTCAAAGAGTTCCAGAAGCTCAGTTTGTGGAGGCCAAATTCCATCATCAAATGCACTGCATTAGCAAGGGTATTGCAGGAGACAAAAGATTAAAAGCCACATACAAGAGTAAATCAGGATGAGTCCTTAAAAGTGCTACCAGAGATTGGTATGCCCAAGATCTTTAGTGACTTCTGGGAAGGGGGATGAAGGGAGCCTGTCAGGGAGTTTAAGGGTCAGGGTCAGGTGGTCATGTAACATTTTCTTTTCAGAGCATTACATAAATTGTAATATTCTCATTAATGACCATAAAGAAATGGCAATATTCTTTGCACTGAGCTTGATATAATTTGAGGTATTTTTAAAGGCTTTTCTTATAAATTGCAGACTTTAAGATTCTAAGCTTAAATTTAAAATTAGGGTGAATTTCACACTAAAATCCTAAATAAACTTTTTTCCAGGATAAGTAATGTATTTTCGGAGTCTAAGTAAAGATTTCAGTGATACTTTTAATCAAATGAGATTTTCTGTTTGTTTTAGTTTTCAGTAATTTTTGTCCTTTAGGAAATTACGTTTAAACATTTCTGCATTAAAATCAGATTTGGTTTTTCCCAATTATTCTTTAAGGCACAGTATTAAAAACAGCTACCACATGGGAGAAAGATGGTCAAACTACTGCTGAGAAATTTACTGCCTCTAAAAACCTGCTGGAGGGTTGGCTAGGATTCAGTTCCAACTTAACAGTACACAACAACAACAACAACAACTGAGGTTTTTAACATAAAAAGATCCCCAAGATATTGAAGAAGAGGACGGACAAGGGTTCTGTGATGACAGAGAGAAGTACCAAACAACATTCAAGAGCATAGAGGTTTTGGTGTCTTTCATCCATCTACTCACTAAATTAGAGCTTTCCACTGACATGCCACTTAAACCTACCGACTTGACTTTCCAATAATGGCTATGACAGCTTGAAGTGCATCATGTTTACTCACAGTGGGCAGTTTTTTAGGAAGCATCTAAGAGATATTTAACAAACTCAAAACGGCAGATTAGAATTCTTCCAAAAAGCTCTGGTGGCCTAGTGGCAAGAAGCTGCACTGCAATCCCAGAGGAACACCGTTCGAATCCACCAGATGCTCTGCCGGAGAAGGAGGCACAATATCCTCCTGTACCAGTCAGATCTGATTTGACGGTACATGCACACAAAATAATAATAAAGAAAAAAAAAAAGAATTCTTCCAAAAAGCTCTGGTGGCCTAGTGGCAAGAAGCTGCACTGCAATCCCAGAGGAACACCGTTCGAATCCACCAGATGCTCTGCCGGAGAAGGAGGCACAATATCCTCCTGTATCAGTCAGATCTGATTTGACAGTACATGCACACAAAATAATAATAAAGAAAAAAAAAAGAATTCTTCCAAAAACTGGTTAGCTTGACTTAGACCAGCAAATGGTCTTAATTTGAGTCTAAGAATTGCACTATATTCAACCAATATTTCACTAAAAATTAAATGTGAGTGTATATTCAGTAATGTTTTAACTTTTCTGTAGTTAACGATCACCTTTTAGTTCCAAGCTCATGCTAAATTTTCTATTTATTTTGTTGTGAAATATACATATTTTTCTTCAATTGTTAATTTGCATGGTGCCACTAACACAGGTCTTACTTTCAATTTCTCTGTGTACAAGTTAAGTCAGCCTTGTTTCACAGCCTCTCTGCCCCTAGCTGTTTGCTTATCCTTCTTGGAAACGTGGGTTGTCAACTACAATGAGCCAATCTAAAGCAGCACTGGCGCAACAGGGAGACTCTATTGCTACTTGTTTATAATCTTCCAGGTCTCGCTTTTCACTTATTGATTCAAAATAAAAGTTGAATAAGGCTGTGCCATTCATATTTAATATTTTATCAGCTTACCAATGCTAATGGTCCAATTAAATTTACTTTCTTCATTTTTTTCTTGTCTTGGTTTCTGTAAAATAGAATTGTTTGAATTAAACACTGTTATGTTTTCATCCAGCTGAACTCAAATTTTATAGTTATGGCATTCAGTTATTATACGGCTTTAAAATATTTTTTAAATGAGACTATAAATTGTCAAAATTACCCATTCTATCACACACTGCAAACTAGCCATTGTCTACAGAAGTAACTGTCCAAGGTACTACAGGATATACAGAAAATGTGAAATGGTCAATTGTCTTACAGAGCTAACACACACGGGGACATTAACACTAATGATATCTGCCCAGCCAGTTATATCCTTCTTCCGTTTAAAAACAAAACAAACAGAGAAGCTTAAAATTTTAGAGGCCACTCTTCTGAAGGAAGGCATGTGAGAAATTGTTAGGAAATACACTAAAAATGCATCTAAAATTCATCTGCTTCCCACATTTTCCTTCTCCAGGTACAAGATATCGTTGTCTCTTATCTGGATTTTTAAGACAATCTCCTGCCTAGTCTTTGCACTTTGCAGTATGCCCGCTTCAGTCTATCCTCAACACAGCAGCCAGAGTAACCATTTAAAAATTCAAACCACAGCATGTCTGTTTTTTGCTTAAGACTTACAATGGCTCTCAGTTTTTGTCAGAGTAAATGTGTAAGACTTTACACCGACTTCTAAGGCCCTATGATGTAGCATCATGTTACCTCCTGACAGCATCTCTCACTTCTACCCCTGCTCACTCTGCTCCAACCCGGTGGCCTTGATATCATTCTGCGAAGGTACCAGACTAGTTTCTACCTCAGAGGTTTTTGTATTGGCAGTTCTCTCTGCCAAAGATACTGTCCTCCCAGATATCCACATGCTTCTCTCCTCTCATTTTGTTCAAGCCTTTGCTTAGATGATGCTTTATTCAGTCACTCCTCTCCTAACCACTTTATTAAAGATTGATCATGACCTTCTACTGACCCTCTTAACCTTGACTTCCCTTTTCCACTGTTCATCATCCTCTTTCTCTACAATTTGCTTATTTAACATGTCAGTTATTTCTATTTTGTCATCTATACAATGATGTTAACTCCACAAGGTTGGATTTTATGTGGCATTTGGGATAGTTTTGGGGTTTTTTTCGGTTTTATTTTTGGTTTGTTTGGGTTTTTTTGTCTAAAATACATTTTTCTAGCTTAAATTTCTAGATATGTGATAAATGATCACAAGACTTGATTTTAAATCATTTGGTATATTTCCCAAACTTTAAAAGTCAAGCACTGCCACTAAAGATATTTTTAAATATATTTCACAAAGGATACCAACATTATTAGAACAAGCATGTCACTGACTCCAAATTTGCCCTAAATTTTGAACTGGGCTTAATATCCTTTAAATGTACTGGTTCAATTTTACATAAAATTATGCTTCATTTTATCTTAAAGCTTTAACTTCTTAACTTTCTATCATACCTTAAAACTTTAGCTTGTTCTTAATGCCTTTATCTTTTGAACTGTTTGCTTCTTTCCAACACAAGACTGTGAGTGAGTTAGACTTCTGAGGATATCCCTGGGTTCTGGAGTGTTACTGCAACTTCTGTGGGGACAGCTCCTTTGTACACTGATCATATGTTCAGCCAGTCCAATACAGAAATAGCCTACTTCATGAAAATGCCATCTATTTATAGATTCACAGTCAATCCCAGCCTAATTGCAGCCAACGACAAATCACATTTTTCTATTATGAAGAACACTCTCCATCCTTTCTCCAATTCTATGTGGCAAAACTAAACTTTCTATGATTAAGTACCACCACTGTGACTGTCTAAAGCAGTTAACAGGCAAAAAGAATGTGTCAGCCTGAACAACAGATAGGCATGTTTCAGTTAGCTAATCAGGTCCCTTGCAGCTTGCGGACAAACTTAAGAACTTGATAAATTTGTCCCTCTGAGTGATCCCTCTATGACACTGGTCAATTAGTTCTGGGTGGCCTAACGTGAACTCAGAGACCATAATAGCCTCATAAACTATTTGAGGCTAAAGGCGAAAATGATTCATTATTCCCACAGTGAAAGAGGAAGCAGGGACACACACCAATGACCGATTCTTCTCCCAAGGCCTGCGTAGGGCGTCAAACAAGGGTCCCCGGGAGTGAAAAGAAACTCAGACAGTGGAGGGAGAAACACACACAAGCAAAGAGCGAGCTGAGCTGAGGCTTTCCCCTGGCACTTGAACAAAAAAGGATATGAAAGAGCAGGTTATGGATGAAATGAGGCTGCTCAAGGGGCCCCCTCCCCATCTCCTCTCTGGGGGTTGGAAGGGAAACGGAAGGAACCGGAAGGGCCTGCCGGGGGTAGAAGAGGGAAAGGCAGGCGAAGCCCCAGGGCCCCAAAACCCCGCAGACAAGGTAAGTATGGGTGTACTTGTGCTTATTTGCTAATTTGTAGTGAACAGTTGCACATTTTTCTCAGCACACCAAAGACTGTGCTGCAAAGTATGACTGTTATCTGTCTCCCTCTCTGTCAATCCCCCCTGAGCTTCCCTATAGAACCAAACCCTCTTCCAAATTTACAATCCGTGGTTGATCCAAACCACCCACTGATGGTGGGCAGCTGTCTGCGCACTCCGCGCCTGCAAATGTGATTCTTTAGGAAGATGCTGTAGGTTTCGGACAGAGGCGAATGCCAGCCATACCTAGAAGCGGAATCTTTTATATAATGAAAAACCACGAAGCATTTCGCTCCAGGCTGGCAAATAAGCACAAGGAAACCCGTGCTTACCTGGCTGGTGGGGTAGCCTGACCCTGAAGGGAGAGAGAAATAACAAGGGGAGGGAGCAGGGCAGGCTCTTTGCTAACTTTTTTCCAAAAACTCAAAAAGAGCTACTGTACAAGCCTGATGCTCTAGAAACATGGGGGGAATAACTGGATGTACACGAAAGCTATTTTTAATAAAGGAAACTAAACCTAAATTAAGTTATGTGATAAAAGTAATATTATTCCACATCTTAGCTATTTATCCAAGTCCTCTGTTCGGAGAGAAACAGACACTTGAAGACACTCTTCTCCCTGACACTGTTCCAAGCGAGGAGCCCGCAGGACATTAGCTGAGGTTAATAAAACTTCTGCTCCAAGGTCAGAACTTGAGACTAAACCCTCCAACTCCGCCTGACTCGCTCAGCGTCTTCCCAGGGCCGAATCCGGCCCGGCTGGTCCCCAAGTAGCAGGAAAGCGGGCGGCTGCGGGTGGGTGATGTACCTGCGGGCGCCCAGTTCAAAGCTGTCCTCCGCGCTCCAGGGGCTCCGGGCTGTTCCGTTCTTTCCCGCCTCAAGGTCCATCTCAGCCTGGGGAGAAACCACAGACTCAGGTCCAAGCGCGCCGCTTCGGGGAGGACAACCAGCCTCCTCTCGCTCTGCACCCGAGCGGCTGGAACTCAGCGCGCGGGTGTCCAGGCCTTGGGGGCGCAAGGGCTACGGTCCAGGTCCCCCCACCGCGCCGCCCGCCCTGGGGGTTCTCGGCCCGGCAGTCCTCACCTCACACTTGGCGCGTGTCTGGGCGAGCAGCTGCGCGCGCGGGTCTCTGCGCTCCAGGGGCCTGGACTTTGCTCGCCGCGGCCTCACCCCCGCCCCCCGCGCGTCCGGCCCCAGCG
>NW_006399848.1:1270690-1288182 GCF_000299155.1 Elephantulus edwardii
CCAGCCCCGGCCCCTGGCCGCGCAGCTGCGCCCGATAAGCTCGCCAGCGGCCGGGAGCACTGGGGCCCCGCACAGCCTCGCTGCCTCGTCACCCGAGTGCGAACCAACCGAGTTGAGTGGATTCGCTCGGCGCCACCTGTTCCACACTAACTCGGCACTTGAGTTTTTTTCTTTTCAAACACCTTGGAAAGTCATTCTCCAGCCTTCCAACAATCAGTGTGACAGATGCCCGAAAGAGAGCATTAAACTCACCTGCCAGCTCCTGTATCCCCAATTCTAGGGTGGCAAGGACAGGGCAGACCCAAAGCCATCGTGCTGTCAAAGGGCCTTTGAAGAAGAGGAACTGCGTCATTGTCCTCTTTTCTTTAGAAACACAGGACTTTTAGGACTGGAAGGGACTTTCCAAAAAAGAACCGGTTGAGGAGAGGCGTTGGATTTATGGCTTCCCCGTATGTTACTGAGCAGAATGGGTATCCAATGTTTTCTTGGCTGTTAATTATCACAGATTTCTAGGCCTTTCCTCTACGAGGACATTGGGTGGGTTTCAATCTCTAAATTAGAAGTCTTAATTAGGTTCCTAATCCGGCTCAAACGTTTGGGCCACCCGGGAACCTTGGAGGAGACTTTAGATGGTGACATTCAGTCCTCATAGTTCTTTCTTAAGAAAGTGATTGCAGAGAAGTCAATCCTTGCTTGAGACTTGGAATAGCTTACATCAATGGAGAACGTGTCTCCTGAATAACCCTATCCTATCCTGTGCCATCCTTATCATCCTCGACACACTGGGGCCTATTGCCACAGACACTGGATCAGTCCATCTCACTGTGGATCTCCCTCTCCTTTGCTGACCCTACCCCTTTGTGAGACAAAACGTCACCATTGTTGCCTTCAAGGAGCACAGTCTTCAAGACAGACTTGCTCTTTTGGCAGCTCATGGGATAGTCACTACTTTTTTCAAACCCTACAACTTAAAGGCATTCATGCTTAAGTCAGGCACGACTCAGTCTTTTAAAATTACATCATTATTCTTCAAGACTTTGGAGAGGTCCTTGACAGCAGACTGTCCCAATGCTACACATCTCCTGATCTCCCAAGTGCTCATACCAAAGGTACGGATCCAAGTAAAATGAAATCACTGATAATTTCAACCTTTTCTCCATCTATCATGTAGTTGCCTATTAGCCCAGGGGTGAGGTTTGTTTTCTTCATGTTGAGATGTAATCCATACTGAAAGGCATAGTCCTCAATGTTCTGCAGCAAACACCTCAAGTCCTCCTCTGAACTTTCAGCAAGCAAGGTTTGTCATCTGTATACCACATCTTGTGGAAATCTTCCTCTGAATTTGATGTCACATTCTTCCTCAGAGTGCCTCTTCTCAATTTATTTGCTTACCATACATATTGAATAGGTTTGGAGAAAGAGTACAGCCCAGAAGCATACTTTTCTTGATTTTAAACCATTCAGTGTTTCCTTGCTCTGTTTGGACAACAGATCCCTGGTCTAGGTATAGATTTCATATAAGCATAATTAAGCTTTCTGGAATTCCCATTTTATCAATGTTAGTTATGTTTGTTATGATCCATACAGTCAAATGCTTTTGCATAGTCAATAAAACACAAATAGATAATTTTCTGGTATTTTCTGCTTTCAGCTAGAATCCATCTCACATCAACAATGATATCTCTGGTGCTATGACCTCTACTTTGGAAGCAGGAGTGGCATCCACTTCCTAAACAATATGCCTCTGGAAACTCTGTGAACTTTGAGAAACGACCATAGTTATAGAAAGGCTTCAAATCTTTTGTTCATAGGGTCACTATAAGTCATTCTTGATTCGACAGCAATGAACAACAACAACATGTTCTCTTTTAAATCCTGCTTGAACTTCCAGCAGTTCTCACTCTATGTACTATTCCAGCTGGTTTTGGATAATCTTCAGCAATATTTTGCTTGCATGTTATAGTAATGACATTGTTCAATAATTTCCATATTCTGTTGAATTACCTTTTTGGGGGGGGAAATGGGAACAGAACTGGTTATAGGCATTGCATTTTTCTGAGTCCTATGTACTGTTTTCTTGTGTTTTCTCCACATTCCTCTTAAAAGAGAACAATAAGACTCTGAAATCACTGGAATTCAAACTTAGAGATCCCCACTTTTACTTCACTTGCTGTTGTTAGGTGCTGTAGTGTCAACTACAACTCATAGCAACTGGATGAATAACCATAGATCAGAGCCTTGCTCCATCCCGAACCATCTCTGCTTGAGCCCACTGTCACAGTCACTGTGTCAGTCCATCTCCTTGAGTGTCGTCCTCTCCTTTGCTGACCCTCCACCTCTCTCGGCATGATGTCTTTTTCAAGGACTGACCTCTCCTGACAACATACCCTAAGGATTTGAGAGGAAGTTTCACCTCAGGGGAGCTCTTTGCTTGTACTTCATCCAAAACAGATTTGTTTGTCCTTTTGACAGTGCTCTTCACTGATGACAAAATTAAAAGACATCAATTCTTCTGCCACCTTTATTCATTGTCCATCTTTCAGATACATAGAAAGTAACTGAAAAGACTTTGATCTTCTCCAGCCCATTGTGGTAATCACAGGATCAGTCCAGCTCATTGAGGATCTGTCTCAACATATAGCAGAGTTATACTGAGGATTATGGTCTAACGAAGTTGACTCATATTTTTTGAGGTGGGGGGCACATTTTTTTTTATTAAATTTTATTAGTTTTAATGAACATTTACAGAGATTTTGGGTTTTCATTCATTCATTGTTGCACTCTTTTCTCCACCCTCATCCCCAGTTCGTTCTTCTCCCCCCCCCCATGTCTGTTTTAATTGTCCAATTGCCACAGTGCTTGTCAAAGGTGGGGGGCACAATTTAATTCATGACAAAAAGTAACTCAGTTCTCATGGCTGTTGAGTTGGAACCGATTCACAGATGATCGCCCAGCAGGTTTTCAGGAGGCTATAAATGACGCTAGAGGAAATTGCCCATTTTTCCTCTTGAGCTGCTTATGAATTTGAAACGCCAGAGAGGTACCAGGTTTAGGTGAGCAGTGCAACTCCTATTGTTGTTGTTATGTGCCATCAAGTTGCCAGGGATTCATAGCGACCTTATGTACAACAGCCCTGAAACCTGCTCTATCTGTGCCAATCTTCTTGTCTCTCACACATTTACCCTCATTACCCCAGTCACTGAACCATCCCATCTCATCAAGGGTCTTCCTCTCTTGCACTGTTCCTCCACCCTTCCAAGAATGATGCCCCTCTTCAGGGACTAGTCCCTCCCTGTAACAGGCCTAAGTATACCAGACGAAGCCTCAGAAACCTTGCTTCCAAGGAGCAGCCTGGTCTCATCCTCTCTTGAACAAGCCTGTTTGTTCTTCTGGCAGTCCAAGGTAGATGCAATACTCTTCTCCAGCACCACAGCACAAAGACATCAATTCTCTTTCTATTATCCCTAGTCATTGTCTAGCTTTCTGATGCATAGCAAGTAATTGACAAGATGATGGCCAGGGTCAGGCACACCTTACTCTCCAGACTGACATTGTTGCTCTTCAGTATTCTGGAGAGGTCCCTGACAGCAGACTTTCCCAATACAATTTGTCTTTTAATTTCCTGGCTGCTGGTTCTAAGAGTGTTGTGGAGCCAAGCAAACTAAAGTTGTTAACAGTCTCAATCTCGCCACCTCACTGTCTGTCATGATGCTGCCAATGGGCCTAGTGGTGAGAATCTTTGTGGACTATATAAATATTCAACAAATAGGGCATTACCTCCCTGCTATCATGTAGCAGGGAACTCTGGTGGCCTAGTGGTAAGGAACTGTACTGTCAACCCGAAGACATGTAGTTTGAATCCACAAAGTGCTCTTCAAGAGAAATGTGGGAAATCTCATGTTGTTGTTGTTAGGTGCCATCGAGGTGAGTAACACTATGACTGTACTCATGATCTCTGCCCTGCTCAAGCCCACTGTTCCTGTGTCGCTCCATCTTGGTAAGGGTATTCCTCTCTTTTTCTGACTCTCCACCTTTCTCCGCATAATATTCTTTTCTGAAGACTGGTCCCTTCTGACAACATGCCTCAAATATGTAAGACAAATTTTCACCATCATTGCCTCTAAAGAATACTCTAGGTACACTTCCTTCCTCACAGATTGTTCATTCTTTTGCCAGTGCACAGTAGGTTCAGTACTCTTCTCCAACACCATAATTTAAAGGTATCAATTTTTCATCAATCATTCTTATTCATTGCCCAACTTTCAAGTGCATATGAAGTAATTGAAAAGACTATGACTTGAATCAAGTATACCTTAGTCTTTAAAGTGAGATATCATTACACTTTAACACTTTGGAGATGTCCTTGACAGCAGACTTTCGTAATGCATCTTTTGATTTCTTGACAACTGTTACAACAGAGGTTGATTGTAGATCCAACTCTTTGATTTGTTGATTGTAGAGCCAATCTTTTCACCATCTGGCATGATGTTGCCTTTTGGCCCAGTGCTGAGGACTTTTGTTCTTCATAGTGAGGTGTAACCCATATTGAAAGCTTGTAGCCTTGGATCTTCTGCAGCAAGTGCTTCAAATCTGTTTTTTAAGTTAATATTCTATGTATCTTATTTTCATGGTCCCACCAAAAAGGTGCTATTTAACTTATTTACATTGTTATCAAGATACCCTGTCCCCTTGGAGGGACCACAGATACCTCCCACTTGAATAGTACTATCCAAGCATGTGGTAAAGATCAAAGGAAAGGCTAGAAAACCACACTATGGCATTTAAAAAAACTGATAGAAATTAATCTAATTGAGCATTTTCCTTCAAAAGGTATTTTTCCCTTATCCAGTGTATCATACCATGAAGATTCTTTTCTTCAGAATTCCTCCTCTTCACGAGCTAGCAGGTGATTAGATCACTCTTTCAGCGTACTCTGAAGTGAAACAATTGGACTTATTTAGACGACTTTATAGTGATTGAGGACATTATAAAACCACAAAATACATAAGGGAATGATTGCCTATTTAGCCTCTATAAAAGGAAAATTGGGAAGTTACGTGAAGGCAGATATATAACAGCATAAAAACGTTCTAAATGAAGAACAAAACAAACAAAACCAAAAAAAGCACCCCCAGGAATGAAGCCTGTTTGCCCATTTGCCTGAGTCAGTTCACAAGGTTCTCCCTGTCAGCAGTGCTCATCACGTGTGTGTGTATGTGTGTGTGTGCGCGTGAGTGCACGCATATGCATCTGTGTCTTGTTTTATTTCTGAGAACAGAGGCGAGAACCAAGGTCAAGCCGATTCCTGTGGGGCTAGTAGCCACAGAAACACATGCCCATGTTTATGTCTATCCCTGTGTGAGAGCAAATTTAGGGTGTTGTTTTATTTTTATTTGATAACAGTAATTCAGCCATTTCTTAATTCCTTTATCGTCTAACAATTGAGGCCTTATTATATTTAAATGTCATTTATCTACCTCTGATTTATATATAGTTATGTACCCTAATTTTTTTCATATCTATTGATGACACTTAAGAGACCATTACAGACTCACTTTTGTACAATCACTGTTTGTGTTGATTTATGCAAATATTTATCTAGTTCTTGGTCTTGACTCCCTCTTACCTCTCAGAGACTATGTTGGATCACTTTCCTTTTACCTGAAGAACACTGCTTTGTGTTTCCTTTAGTTGATGATGAATTTGTCAGAGTTTCTGTATATTTTTTTCCCCCTGACAATTTATTTTTAAAAATTATAGGTTATTTAGAGATTTGCCTTCCTGGATATCAAGATATTATCGAACTATTGTAATTTAGGCACTGCGGATTGACAAGCACAAGTACAATTAAAATGGAGCAGAACACAGAATGTGTCATTTACAGAGTTAGCATTTCAATCCAGGCACTGGACTCAACCACCGAATTAACCAAGGCACTTGGAGAAGATAAGTGAAATGCATCAGACAGTGAAACTGATTCTTTATAATTAATTAATTCATCATCCTCAAAGCCACTCATCTTACACTTTTTTCTGTTTCTCATCCCCTTGTTGTTCTCTGCTCTTTCACCCTCCTTGTAAACACCCTTAAATCTCCTTGCCCTCTTTTTTTATCAAGCTTGCTGGCCCCAAACTCCACAACCTTGGACTATTTAAATTACCCAACTACCATAAGCTTGCACCCATATATCTGCACATGGCTAAAGAAAACCACAGAATTGTTTGTGTGATCTCACCATGAACTTGGTGTTGTTAGCCGTCATTGAGTCAGTTCTGCCTCATGGTGGCCTCCTGTGTTTCAGAGTAGAACTACTCCGTAAGGTTTTCAAGGTGTTTCTTGGTGGGTGTGAGGAATCCTGGCAGTATAATAACTTAACTATTGCTATTACTAGTTAAGTAAACAGACTCAGGTTGTTTGTTCTCTTTGCCAGAAAATCTCTTCCCCCAAATATTCACATGGTTAACATCCTCTCTTCATACAAATCTCTTTCCAGGAATCATCTTCTCAGTAAGGCCCACCTTGACATTCTCTTTAACAAATAATAGCCGTAGCCCCAGGCTGCTTAATTCTGTTCACTATGTTTTGATTATTTTCTACTACACATATTGCCTTCTAATATACTATGTGACTTATAAATATCATGCTTATTCTTTATGTTACCCAGTTAGGATATTCATGAGAAAAAAAGATACTTTTCTCTATTTCTTTTTTTTTAAATTTATTATTAATTTCAGTGAAAATTTACAGAGACTTTGGGTTTCCATTCATTCATTGTTGCACTTTTATCCTCTCCCAACCCTCTCCCCTAGTACACTACCCTCTTGGAAAAGTAAAAGAAAATTTTTTTAATTGTTTTACAAACCCTCACCCAGTTCCACTCCATTATGCAGCCTTCGCTCTGGACTCCTGTCATGATAAAAATACCTAATCACATATCCCTTTTAAACCATTTTCTCCCTTATCTGTTTCAATGCAGTATACATTATTGAACCCATCTTTCTCAGTCTCCTTCCAACCCCAATGTTAGTCCTGTTTTACAACAGTGGCACCATGCATATTTGTCCTTTTGTGACTGAGATACTTCACTCAGCATAATGTCCTCCAGGGTCACCCATTTTGAAGAATAATGCATGAGTTCCTTGTTTTTCAATGCAGTGTCACTGTAATATCCAACATTTTTTCCTTACCGCTAGTGTGCTAGGCCATGGTCTAGGGCTGGAGAATACAAAAGAAATAAGTCACAACCCCTGCCTTATAGATACATATGGATAGGAATTCAGATAAAGTTAGAGATAGCTTTAGATATAGAAAAAGATGTAGATTTGTTGTTGTTAATGTGCCGTCGAGTGGCTTGCGACTCATAGCGACCCTATGTACAACAGCCCTAAACTCTACTCTGTCCTGTGCCAATCGCACTTCCTCTGACACTCTCATCCAGATTACCCCAGTCACTGAATCAATCCACCTCATAGAGGGCCTTCCCCTCCTGTGCTGTCCCTCCACCCTCCCAAGCATGATGTCCGTCTCTAAGGACTGGTCTTTCCTTTCAACATGTCCAAAGTATGCTAGACGGAGCCTCAGAACCCTTGCCTCCAAGGAGCCACCCAGTTTAACCCTTTCCAGGACAAATCTGTTTGTTTTCCTAGCAACCCATGGTACTCTCAATACTCTTTTCCAGCACCACAGCTCAAAGGCATCAATTATCCTTCTATTCTCCTTGGTCATTGTCTAACTCTCTGATGCATAACAAGTGATAGCGAAGACCATGGCCTGTATCAGACGCACCTTAGTCTCTAGAGAGACACCATTGCTCTTCAGTACTTTGGAGAGGTCCCTAACAGCAGACTTTCCCATGGCAATACACCTTTTAATTTCCTGGCTACTGGTGCCAAGAGTGGTGACTGTGGAGCCAAGCAAACTAAAGCTGTGAACAATCTCAATCTCTTCACCACCCATCCTGATGCTGCCAGTTGGTCCAGTGGTGAGAATCTTTGTCTTCTTGACATTGAGCCTCAATCCATATTGGTGGCTGCAGTCCTTGACCCTCTGCAGCAAGCACTTCAGGTCCTCCTCAGTTTCAGCAAGCAGGATTATGTCATCTGCATAATGCAGATTGTTGATAGATCTTCCACCAATCCTGACGCCTCATAGAGCCCAGCCTCTGGGATAATCTGTTCTGCATACAGGTCGAAAAAGTATGGAGATAGGATGCATCCCTGGCATACGCCCTTCCCAATTTTGAACCATGCAGTGTTCCCTTGCTCTGTTCTGACGACTGCCTCCTGGTCCAATTATAGGTTTCTCATTAGCATGATCAACTGCTCTGGGATTCCCATTCTTCTCAGAGTCAGCCACAGGGGACAATATATTTGCCTGTTAATGCTATGTAAATTTACCCTCACATTGAAACATTTAAATGCCTACTTGCTACAAATTGACTGTGTGGTTCTTGTTGTTAAGTGCCATCGAATCTTAGACGACTCATAATGACCCTATGAATGAAACCTGTTGTAATAACTATCATCGTTTCTCTAATTTCATAGAGTTTCCAGAGGCAAACTATTTCAGACGTAGATGCCACTCCTACTTCCAAGGTGTTTCAATCGAGCTCCACCATACACTGTCCACCATGGGCAACCGTTATCACATTTGACATCAGTGTCACAGTGTTTAGAATTATAGCAACCACTAGTTACTTCTGTACATCAAAATTGAAAGACCAGTACTATACTACTTAGAAGAATGTTTGAGTGAAAACAATTAAAACCAGGCTCAAGGACCGCAGGCCTCAAACGAAACAAGAAAACACACCTTTGTAGAATCCAACTGCTCCATACATCTTCCCAAACTGGATACCAGTCACAAACTGGCAACCCACTGCCCTTTTAAATACAAGGACAGATCTAATCTGCTCACATCCAATTGTGAATGAAACAAACAAATAAAAACAACAAGCAAACAGCCCAAACCCAAACCTCAACCAAAACAAGAAAACACACCTTTGTTGAATCCAACTGCTCCACACATCTTCTCAAACTGCATATGTGTGTGTGTATAATTTTTAGTTATATATTATAGTGTTGGTGAAAAATATTCAGTGTATCACAATCTATCAGAAGAATTAGGTAGGCTTGAACTGCCAAATTTTGGTTAGCATCCAAGTGTTTAACCATTATGCTACCAGGACTCTTTAGTAGTGAGGTGTGAATCACAACAAATTGTGGCTAACCTTGAGGAAAATGGAAATCCAAGAACATTTGCCTGTTCTTATGCAAAACCTATACTTGGACCAGGAAGCAGTCCTCAGAGCAGAGCAAGGAAACACTGCGTGGTTCAAGAGTGGGTTAGGGATGCATCCTATCTCCATATCTTTTCAATCTGTATGCAGAACAGATCATTCGGCAAACAGGGCTTTATGAGGAGAAATGTGGCATCAAGATTGGAGGAAGACTCATCAACAACCTATGATACGTAGACAGCACAACCTTACTTGCTGAAACTGAAGATGACCTGAAGCGCTTGCTGCAGAAGGTCAAGGACTATAGTCTTCAATATTAATTGAAGCTTAACATCAAGAAGACAAAGCTTTTCACCGCTGGGCCAATTGGCACCACCTTGATAGATGGAGAAGGCAGGTTGTTAGCAATTACAGTTTGCTCGAATCCACAATCAACACTCTTAACACCAGCAGTCAGGAACTCAAAAGATGAATTGCATTAGGAAAATCTTCTGTAATGGTCCTCTGCAGAGTGCCGAAGAGCAACCATGCCAGTCTAAAGACAAAGGTGCATCCAATCCAGGCCACTGTCTTCTCAATTACTTGTTTTGTTTCAGAGAGCAGGACAATGACTAAGGATGACAGAAAAAGAATTAATGCCTTCAAGTTGTGGTGCTGGACAAGAGTCTTGGACATACATACCATGGACTGCCAAGACAACCAAATAGATCTGTCTTAGGGTGAAACCCAGTCTCTCCTTGGAGGCTAGGATTTTGAAGGTTCGTCTCACATACTTTGGGCACGTGGCCAGGAGGGACTGGTCCTTGGAGAAGGACGTCATGCTCAGAAGGGTAGACAGACAGCACAAGAGAGGAAGACTCCAGATAAGATGAATTGATAGAGTAACTGGGGCAATAAAGGTTGGCGTGTCATATTTAGTGAGACGGGCTGAGGATAGGGCAGAGTTCAGAACTGCTGTACATAGGGTCACTATTAGTTGCAAGCAATTTGACAGCACATAACAACAACAAATTCTTAATTACAATCACCTTCATTGTTGCATGGGCAGCTTTAAAAACATTGAAAAAGCTTGAGATTTGTTCTTACACTGAAAAACCAATCAAACCCACTGATGTCAAGTCAATCCCAGGGTCACTATGTTTCAGGACATTAATGCTGACTTACTTTAAAGGTTATTCTAAAGTAATACCTTTTAAAAAAATAGTGTGCTTTACTTTGCCACAGAATAAAATGTTTTCTAATATCTGGTCACCTAGTGGCAAGAAGCTGCACTGCAATCTCGAAGGCATGTGATTTAACGCCACAAGCTGCTCTGCGGAGAAGAATGGGCAATCTTCTCCAGAGCTATTAACTGCCTCTGAAAACCCTCCAAAGAGTCACCTATGGTTGGGTTCCAATTCTACAGTAAACAACAACAACAACACACTCAATATGTAACAATGTAACATGAAAGAACAGTATCATAAACTTTGTATTTGATATTAAACTCAAACTCAGTGCAGAAGTGGTGGAACCTCTGAAAGGTCTGGTGAGTTTCTGAGGTTCGTCAATCAGACATGAAAGGAGACTGTTCATCTTTCCTCCACTGAGCTGTCGGTGGTTCTAACCACCAGAGAGGCTCTGCTCCGCCTTTTGGTTTGCAGCTCCTTACAGACTAATTTATTCACATCACTGTTTTCTAGGTCTAAAATTGTGGCATCCTAAAAGAGTCTTTGAGGCAACCTCTGGTGAGTTAGCAGTAAGGAATTGCACTGCCAACACAAAGGCACTCAGTTCAAATCCACCAGCAGCTCTGTGGGAGAAAGATTGGCAAACTCCTCCCTTGTGATTTATTGGATTACTGCCTCTGAAAACCTGCCGGAGGGTCAACTTGATGATACATAACAAGAAGCTGCTCTGCCCGGGAAATATGGGCATCTTCTCATCTGCAATTCACGGCCTCTGAAAACCTGCTGGAGGGTTGGTTATAAGTCGATCTGACTCTACTGCACAAGACAACAAGAAACCTTTAACAACTTTAATGTGTTGTGAAAGATTCAGCCATTTAGGACAGAAAACTTAAAATCCAGATTATATAATTTATGTATTAATTTTGGGACACAAAATCCAATGGAACCTGAGTCTTTTTTCCTCCTCTCTCTTTGCTTCCTCATTTTAAAAATGAAATGTTTCATTTTAAGATTGGTGGTGATGTTGTTGATTGCCTTCGAGTTGAGCACAACTCATAGCGATCCTATGAACAAAAGACCTGAAACATTTCTATAACTATCATCATTTCTCAAAGTTCATAGAGTTTCCAGAGGCATACTATTTAGGAAGTGGATGCCACTCCTGCTTCCAAGCTTGTCTGAATCTGGGAGCTCCACCAAATACTGCCCACCATGGGTGACCTTTATGGCATTTGACACGTCAGTAGTACAGCATTCAACATCACAGCAACCACAAGTTATCTCAGTACAGCAAATTGACAGGCCAGTGCTGTGTCGCTTAGAAGAATGTTGGTTCCAAACACAATTAACAACACCAGGCCTGAGGGTGTTTTTGAGATAAATATCTATGAAACTCTGAGGAGGGGGGAAATGACAGAGACACACTCACTTGGAGATATACAAATATGAAATGTTATATGAGCTGAGGGAAAGACTTATGACATCTCTGAAGGCCACCTCAAGCTTGCAGAGAAGTGGCGGTTACCACAGTCTGAAATGACAAGCTGACGAATTGAAACTGTGCTGATAACCCAAACACCACATCTCCCTGGTGGTTCTAAATTCCCAGCAGCTCCTGGAGAGAAAAATGGGAAATCTCCTATGCCATTTACAGCCTTGGAAATCCAATGGAGGATCGGCTGTGAGTTAGCTCTGATTTCAATCACTGAGTAAGTGTGAGAGTTTTCAGAAAAATCTATCCTGCCTAAAGTTTATAATCTTTCTTAAAATACCTGTTTCTTCTTCACAATTCAAAGATAAGAATGGACACAAAGAAAGCTAAAAGGAAAGAATTATATTTTCAGTTACATGACAAAAGATGGCCCACAAATATTTCATCACTCTCATAAAATACAGGAAATATGAGACACTTTAAAACATAATATTATTTTATCAGTATAATTTTATTAACAAGCATACTTACTGCTTTTATAAACAACTAACTTCTTAGTGTAGATTTACAGTTAACAGTTTCTAATGGCCTTCAAAATCATTGCTCCTATGTGCTGCATTGTATTCCATTGTGTGAATGTGCCATAATTTCTCAATCCATTCCATTGTGTTTGGATATTTGGGCTATTCCCATGTTCTTGTGATTGTGAATAACTCTACTAAGAACATTGGTGTACAAATCTCTGTGTCTCAGTTCTAATTTTCTCAGGGTATATTCCAAGCAGTGTAATAGCTGGGTCATATGGAATTCCTATTTTCAGCTTTTTGAGGAAACACGTAACTGCTTTCCAGAGTGCTTGTACCATTTTACAATCCCACCAACAATGTATAAGAGTTCCTATCTCACCACATCCTATGGAACATTTATTACTTGCTGTCCTGTTAAACTTTGGAAACTTTGGCAGTGCTACTGGAGTGAAATGGGATCTCATTGTGGTTTTAATTTACATCTCTCTTACTGCCAATGATTTTGAACTTTTCTTCATGTGTCTGTTAATTATTTGAATAACTTCATTTCTGAAAGTTCTTTCCATATCTTTTGCTCACTTCGTGTTACCAATCTTTTTCTTGTGGAGGTTCTGTAGGATTTTGTAAACTTTTTCTATGAGACCGTTTTCTGAAATGGTATTGCTAAATGTTTTTTCCCCCAATTTTTATTTTCCCAATTTTTATTTTCACTCTGTTGGAAAATGTTTTTTTTTATGTGCACAGGGATTTAATTTTTAGGAGGTCTCATTCATCAATTTTATACTCTTCAGATTATGCATTTCTGCCTGTATTTGGCAATCTCTTTATATTATAGACTAGGTCATCTAAACTTAATCCCAGTTTGTCTCTTATGAACTTTATGGTTTTAGGCTTTACTCCCAGGTCTCTGATTCACCTTGAGTTAATTTTTGCGTGTGGTGTGAGATGTGGATCCTGTTTCCACTTTCTGGAGGTAGCATGGGCAGGTCTGAAGAGCATTATGCTAAGTGCACTAACTCAGTCCCAGAAGAACAAATACTGCATAAGACCATTATTGTAGAAATAGAAAGATAACTAGTAAAATGTGTATGAGGATCTAAGTGGGGGAGAGTAGGAGCAGAGGGGTGAGGATGGGCAGGGGGTAATCATAGGGTGGCACAATTTGTTAGGTAGAGGGAGGGGTGGGTAAAGAAAATGAGAAAGATCCGGTGTGAAAAACAATGCATATGAATTTTGTTAAGTAAACCAGTATAAATTAAAATTTTTATTTTAAAAAAACTATTTATAATGGACATGCAACTTTTGGACATTTCCCCCCCCCCCCCACACACACACTCAGCATCATTCTCTGAAGATACATCCAAGTTGTTACATGTATTAATGCTTCACTAATTTTTTTTAAAAAAAATTTATTCTAATCTATTTATAAATTTTGAATACATTGTTTCACAAAAGACTCTTCCCTTTTCCTTCACCCCATCCACCCATGACTCACTCATTTTTACTGCTGAACAGGGGGGCTGTGGTGGCTTAGTCCATAGGAAGTTGTACTACTGACCTAACCACTGATAGATGGAATCGCCAGCAAGTCTACAGGAGAAAGTTGAGAAGTCTCCTCCTGTTGAGATTTACACTCTTGGAAATCCAATGGCTAGTCAGTCAGAATTGACAGTGGTTTGAGGCTTTTGCTTGTTTGCTTATTTAGTATTCTGTGGCATACTGGTATTAAAATTTGACCATATATCTCTTGAGTAATATTTGGCTTATGTCCAATATTGAGCAGGTTTTTTAATGCAGTTATTTGTGTGTGTGTGTGTGTGTGTGTGTGTGTGTGTGTGTGTGAACATAATAATTTCTTTCTCAGGGAAAAGTGTCTAATGGTACAATGATGGATGCTATAATAATCACATATTTGTTTTTTAAAGAAACAGATATCCTCTTTTCCAGAGTATTTGTGTCATATAACATTCCCATCAGCAATGTATGATCAATCTGCTTTCTCTGAAGTTCATTAGCACTTACTGTTGCCACCTTACACTTTTTAATATTTGCTTAGTGATAATTTCACTGTACTTTCAATTCCTGTCATTTGTATATATTGTTATTGTTGTAATGTGTCATTAAGTTGCCTGCAACTCATAGTGATCTGATGTACAATAGCTCTAAACCTTGCTCAATCCTGTGCCAATCTCACAGTCTCTGACAACCTTACCCCCATTACTCCAGTCACTAGTCCCCAGTTTTTTATAGAGTTCCACTCCATAAGTAGATTCTGATGTAAATTTAATATATTTTTACTTTTTAGTTTTATTACCAGCATCCTTAAAAATCTGACCTTTATTTATCTTTAGGAGTTGGAAACATCACATGTAAATTTAATATATACATATATAAGAAATATACAAATCATAAACATTTACTCCAATGGTGAAGAAGAGTTGGGAAACATTGACTTTTTGTCTGCTACAAGAATAACTCCATTTTTTGAAAGCCCAGAATAATCTGGAATTATTTCTGGACAAGGAGATAGTGTTTCTAGTCAGAAAATTAGTGATAGTTTTCTATATGTTACTTTTATTTTATATGAGTTTTGTGGTGACATTTAACTATTTTTCAAATCTGCCTACAGACTTTAGTAAAATTATCAGCATTTGGGTCCAAATTTTCAAGCAACTGACACCCCTGATTTTGTTTAGAAAAAACTCTAATCTAGATTAATCAGCAAAATTTTGACTGTCTCCCCTTCCTCTTCCTCATTATTTCCTTCTTTGTCAGCCTTTTTTCTCTTCAGTGTCTGTTGTAAGTGCTGATCTGTTATTTCCCCTTCTTTTGTAATGTATAAGCTGTTCCACTTCAGCAACATCAAGTTCTAAATTCAACATTCTTGCCATCTGGACAATTTTCCCACCAATCTCATCCATCATATTATCTTGATCAGATGCTTCAATTTGTTCATATAACTCAGCAATTTTTTTTCTATATCCCCTGCATGTATTTCCTATATAATTTATTCCCAGGAAGATGCAATGTTCCAAATACACTGAGAGTCCTAAATCCAATTTTTTGGAATTGGAATGTATCATAAACTTGAGACCACTTGTACACACACACACACACACACACACACACACACACACACAGAGTCACAAACGACTCGACGGCACACAACAACAACAACAACCCTATCTTAACAACATGTCCAGAGTATGTGAGCCCAAGTTTTTCCATCCTTGCTTCCAAGGATCACTCTCCCCAAGATGGCTACACTTTCCCCAAGATGTAGTTGTTTGGTCTTCGGGCAGTACATGGGATGTTCAGCGTTCTTTTCCAACACAACAACTCAGAAGCATACATTTTTTTGGCTGTCATTCTTATTCCTTGTCAAGATCTCCAATGCATAGCAAGGGGTTAAAAAGACCAAGGCCTGAATCAGGTGCATCATAATTTTCAGTCTTGCTCCTCAGTAATTTGGAGAGGTCCCTGATAGCAGACTTGCCCACTGTACATTTCCTGATCTCCTGACTACTTGTACAAAGTGTGAATTGTGAATCCAAAGATGAGATGGTTGACAATTTCAATTTTTTCTTCATCTACTATGATGTTGCTTATTGGTCAAGTGGTGAGGATTTTTGTCTTCTTCATGTTGAGATGAAATTCATATTGAAGGCTAAAGTCTTTCTGCAGTAAGTATTCCAAGTTCTCCTCACTTTCAGCAAGCAAGATTGTGTCATCTCCATAACAAGGTTGTTGATGAGTTTCCACCTGCCCTGATGCCACATTCTTCTTCACAGAGTCCAGCTTCTTTAATGATTTGTTCAACATACAGATGAGTAGTTATTGAGAACGGATACAATCCTGATGCATGCCTTTCCTGATTTTAATCCATGCAGTGTTCCTTTGCTCTGTTTGGACAACTTCTTGGTCCAGGAATAGATTTTCTATAAACGTAATTAAGTGTTCTAGGATTCACGTCCTTCTCAAAGTTAGCCATAGTTTGTTATGATCCACACAGTCAGATGCCTTTGCATAATCCATAAAACACAAATAGACATTCTTCTGATATTCTCTGCTTTCAGCCAGGACCCATTTGACATCAGCAATAATATTCCTGGTTCCCTGGCCTCTACCCACCTTGAATTTTTGACAGTTTTCTATCAATGAGCTATTCTAACTGGCTTTGGATGATCCTCAACAATACTTTGCTTGCATGTGACATTAATGATATTGTTTGATTTTTTTAATGAAGTCCAGGTTATTAAGTTTTGTTGTTGTTGTGTACCATAGCATTGGAACTGACTGATAGCTGACCCTCCAGCAGGTTTTCAGAGGCAGTTAATCACACAAGAGGAGATTGTTCATTCTTCTTCTGTGGAGCAACTGGTGTCCTCAAACCATGTGCCTTTGGGATTGCAGTTCAGCTTCTTGCCAATAGGCCACCAGATAAGGAAAATGTTGGTGTCAAATAGAAGAATTTTAATTTATATCTTGGATCCTGGAGATTTCTTCCTAAAAGTTTGTAAATATTTTCATTTTAATATTCAAGACCATGCATAGAATAGAATTGATCTATGCACGTGCCCTCATACTAATACAGTGCAGCCTTGATTACTACAGTTACATAATATCTTATAATTGAGTAGATTAATTTCTCCCTCTTTATTCTTCTTTATAAAAATTGTTTTTAACAATTTTGGTTTCTTTTTAATTGTATTTTTTTGTGAGAAAAATTTATATTTAGAATTAGCCCACTGGACTCAGTTTAGATGATCCCAATTTTCTTGGCAACATTCAAAGCATCATAGTCAGGAGCAAGTCCAACGCAGGCCTTCTTCTCTCCATCAGTCCTAATCAAAGTGTTGACCTTAGCCACATCAATGTCATAGAGCTTCTTTTCAGCTTGTTTAATTTGGTGCTTGTTGGCCTGACCTCCACAATGAACATAAGTGTGTTGTTATCTTCTATCTTCTCCATGGCTGACTCAGTGGTCAGGGGAAATTTGATGATGGCATAGTGGTCAAGCTTGTTTCTCCTGGGGTGCTCTATCGGGGGTGTTTGAGCTGCCTTCAGAGTCTCAGCGTCTTAGGCCACCGGAAGGTGGGTGATGTGCGGATCTTTTTTTTTTTTTT
>NW_006399848.1:1288282-1298568 GCF_000299155.1 Elephantulus edwardii
TTGGCTGTGGACGCCCTTCAGGACTGCCTTCTTGGCCTTTAATGCCTTTGCTTTGGCTTCAGTTTTGGGAGGGGTAGGGGCTTCCTTCTTTACTTTCGGCACCATCTTCATAGAAAGGCTTAATTGTATATTTTTAATAATCTTGTCTAAGTCTACAAAAAGTTTTGAGGATTTTTCTAGGAATTAAACCTTTAAGTGTTAAACCTTTAAGTTTGGGGAAATACAATATCTTTGCTACGTATTTTCAATACCATGGAATCATATGTCTCTTTTTTTTAATTGAGATTTTAAAGTTTATAAAGTACTTGGGTTTCCAATCTTTCATTGTTGCACATTTTCTTCCCTCCTCAACCTCCCCCCACCCCAGAAGGCTTTTTTCTTTGGGGAAAAAAGTTTTTCATTGTTATACAGTCCTCCCACACCCTGCCCCAGACCACTTTACTATGCAGCTTTTATTCTGTACTCTTGTCATGCCAATATAATACCTAATTATATATCCCTCTTATACAGTTCTCTCCCTCATCTGTTTCAATACCTTGTAGATTTATCCCCTCTTTTCTTAGTTTCCCTCCAACCCCCATATCAGTCCTGATTTATAAACAGCGGCATTATGCTGTATTTGTCTTTTTGTGACCAAGGTATTTCATCCAGCATAATGTCCTCCTTGGTCACTCATTTTGTATAATCTTTCACGAGTTTCTTGTTTTTCAGTGCTGCAGAATATTCCATTGTGTGAATATACCACAGCTTCTCTATCCATTTGTTTGTTGATGGGAACTTGGGTTGTTTCCAGCTCTTTGCTATTGTGAACAAAGCAGCAATAAACATGGGTGTGCATATATCTGCTTGGGTGGCAGTTATGAATTCTTTAGTGTATATTCCCAGTAGTAGAATTTCTGGGTCAAATGGTATTTCTATTTCCAACTTTTTGAGAAAGCGCCATACTGCCTTCCATAATGGTTGCACCATTTTATACTCTCATCAACAGTGAATAAGGGTTCCAGTTTTTCCACAACTTCACCAGCATTTGTTGTTTGCTGCTCTGTTGCTTTTTTGCTATCCTTACTGGGGTGAGATCATATCTCAGAGTAGTTTTAAATGATATGTCCCTTCATTTATTTGTTGTTGTTGTTGTTGTTATGTGCTGTTGAGTCATGTATAACCCTCAGTGACCCTATGAACAATAGATCTGACCCTTGTCCTATCCTGTGCCATCCTCATACTTTCTGACACATTACAGCCCATTGCAGCAGTCACTGTATCAATCCACACCTGGTTGAGGGTCTTCCTATCCTTCACCAACCCTTTACCTTTCTGAGCATCATGCCCCTCTTCAAGGAATAGCCCCTCCTATCAATATGCCCAAACTATGTGAGGCAAAGCCGTATCATCATTACCTCCAAAGAGCATGCCAGCTGCACCCTCTCCAAGATGTATTTGTTTATTCTCTTGGCAGTCTACTGGATACTCAGTGCTATTCTCCAACACTACAACTCAAAGGCATCAATTCCTGTTCCATCATCCTTATTCATTGTCCAGCTCTCAGATGCATAAAAGGTGATACAAAAGACCATGGCCTGAATCAGATGAACCTTAGTCCTCAGACTGATATCATTACTCCTCAATAATTTGGATAAGTCAATAACTGCACTTTTCCAGTGCAGTGTTTTTCCTGACTGCTGGTACCAATGGTGTTAATTATGCTGTTAGCAAGTAATACAAAGTTGTTGACAGTTTAAATCTTTTCTCCATCTATTATGATGTTGCCTATCTATCCAGTGGTAATAATCTTTGTTTTCTTATATTGAAGGCTGCATTCTTTGATCTTCTTCAGCAAGTGCTTCAAGTCCTCTTCACTTTAATCAAGTGAAGTTGTATCATCTGCATAATGCAGGTTATTGATAAATCTTCCTCTAGTCTTGATGTCACATTCTTCTTCATAGTGTCCAGCTTCTCGAATAATTTGCTCAGCATACAGATTAAATACGTATGGAGAGAGAATACAACCCTGACACACTCCTTTACTAATTCTAAACCATGAAGTATTCCCTTGTTCTGTTCACAAAATAGCCTCCTGGTTTAGGTACAGGTTTTGCATGAGCACAATTAAGTGTTCTGTTATTCCCAATCTTTTCAATGTTAGTCCTAACTTGTTATGACCCACATAGTCAAATGGATTTGCATAGTCAGTAAAACATAAATAGACAGTTTTGTGGTATTCTTTAGTTTCAGCCTGGATCCACCTGACATATACAATGGTATCCTTGGTGCCATGGCCTCTTCTAAGGCTTGTTTGAACTTCTGCTATTTTCCAATCTATATACTGTTCCAGCTGGTTTTGAATGGTCTTCCACTGTCGTTTGCTTGCATGTGATAGTAATGGTATGGTTTGATAGTTTCCACATTCTGTAGGATCACCTTTCTTGGAAATGAAAACAAATACTGACCTCTTCCAATCTTAAGGAAGATCTAAATAAGCACATCTTTTCTTTATTTTTTAAAAATAATTTTAATGAGCATTTACAGAGATTTTGGATTTCCATTCATTCATTGCTGCACTTCTCTCCCCGCCCAGCCCACCCCCACATCTTTTCTTTATTTAGTTCTTCCTTAATATCTCTCATTCATGTTATGTAGTTTTCAGCATACATGTCCTGTATATGTTCTCTTAGACTGATACCTAAGTATTTAATATTTTTAAATAATTTTATATTGGTTTGCATACAGAATTCATATACAGTATTTTACGTTTTCTAAGCTGTTGTAAATGATACTGCATTTTGTATTTCTGTGTCCATGCACTCAGTGTTATTATATAGACATGCAGTTGGTTTGTTCTGGGTTTTATTCTGTTGTGCATAAGGTAGATTTAAGTCACAGTCAACTGGAGGGAACCTAGCAACAGCAACAGATGTAGGTACGTGTTATTTAGCTAAAAAGGTCCTCTTAATCTTTGACTTCTGTGAGTTCAGTTGAATGTCATGTGCAGAGAGGTGCTTTGAGAGAGGCAATGACCTTATGGGCACAGTCATCTCTGGAAGTTCAGTGGACACAGTGAAGGACATGGGTAATCTATACCTAGATCGTAATCTCTTCTCTGCAATCACTTCCCAGGCTTGTCCTCACTGAACCTTCTAAAGTAAAACACAGCAAAAAGCAATATGGAGTAAGGCAGAGAGTAGACATGGGAGGACAAAAGGAAGATTATTAGGCACATGTTTCAAGGTGGAAGAGTCTGGAAACTGTAAAAAGCCATTTTAACATCACCATTCCTGACTAGCTGTGTCTGCTTGTAAATCATACTGAAACGAGAACACATGCTATGTCAAGACATTATATTAAGCATAAAGAAGAATAGGAAGGCAGAGATGTAGCCCTTATTATTAAGTTTACTGTCTCTTTAAAAAGGAGGTTAAAAGGGGAAAGATCTGGTGTGAAAAACAATGTATACAAACCCTGTAAGTAAATGAGTATTAAAAAAAGGATGGTAAAACATGCCTATAAAGTGGTCATAAACAGTGTTAATAATAAGTAAATAATGTAAAAAATTAAATTCAGAGTGAAACAGAAAGAAATATTTAAATAATATCAGGGAAATGCAGTATTGAGAATTTTCTTTTTTTTATGTGTTATTTAATTTTATTGTGGTAAAGTATGGATCACAAATATAAGTAACTAAAAAATCCCCCCCAAAACCAACAAAATAAAAATGTATGTTCTTATAAAACCTAAATAACAAAAATGTATCTCTGTGACCATTTTCACGCACATAACATTGTCATTAATTTATCCGACGTGTTCTATTGTTGTATTTGAGAATTTTCATAGCTAAATATAGCCTTAGACTTGACCTGCAGTGCTAGTATATAATATTAATGGATAACATAGCCTTTCTGGCATAAATTCAAATTCTAAGAATTTGAAATCTCCCTGAAATTGCATTTTATCTATTGCTAGTCAGTAATATGAAGGAGGAGTGGCATCCATTTCCATAATAGCTTGCCTCCGGAAACCCTATAAACCTGGAGAGAGGATGAAAGGCACCCAAGCGTCGAGGACTCTCCTTCATAGGGTCGCTATGAGTCACCTGCGACTCGACAGCACTTAACAACAACAACAAATCAGTAATAACTAACTCACAATCCAAATTATACTTACTAAAATTTTTTGCTTTCAGAAGTGAAGTATATGTATGCAAAGACTAACTCATAAATGCTAATTTCTGTGAAGAAGAATCCAGTATATTTTGCCTCTGGGAGACTAAGATGCGCCTGATCCAGGCCACAGTCTTTGCAATCACATGCTATGCATCAGAGAGCTGGACAATGACTAGGGATGATAGAGAATTGATGCCTTTGAACTGTGGTGCAGGAAAAGAGTGTGGAATATGCTATGGACTGCTAGGAGTATAAACAAGTTCATCCTGGAGAGGGTGAAACTGGGCTGCTCCTTGGAGGCAAGGATTCCGAGGCTTCATCTAACATACTTTGAATATGTTACAAGGAGGGACTGGTCCTTGGAGAGGGACGTCATGGTTGGGAGGAAGGAGGAACAGCGCAGGAGGGGAAGACCCTTGATGAGATGGATCGATTCAGGTAATGGGGGTAGGTGTGTCAGAGACAATAAAGTTGGCATATGATAGAGCAGAGTTTAGTGCTCCTGTACAAAGTTGCTATGAGCTGTGAGTGACTTGACGGCACATAACAATAAGGAGTCTTAAACACCCTTAAAGTATTTCTTTTTATAGAGGACATTATTGAAGACCATTTCCCCCTTCCTTTAACTCAAGCATTTCCATTTGCATATCTCTCTCTATATATTTTGTCTACATGTTTCAGACATGGGATTCCCCAGAGAAGTTTATGCCATTTTAAACTTACATAGAATATTGTGACCATATACTGCAGTTTTAAAATATATTTCGGGTACTTTCAACCATGACTTGATTAGAACTGGAACATTCTTAAAGTGAATGGAAAATCTGTGGATAGGTCCTGCCTGAGTGGGAGTAATGGGGTCATTATACACACTAATAGACACGTTTTGCATGAGAGGAAACTGGTGAGAGACAATGACTCTTGAAAATGTATTTTTTTAAAAGGTGAACTGCCATGTAAATTCTTATATAATAAGGAACACTTAACTGCAAACTGATGAGACAATGGAAATAAACAGTTAAATAATGACCTTGAAAAGATATTTTTAGTTTTCTGTATCTCTTGACTAAAAAACAAATGTTGTTGTGCTGTCAAGTCACCTGTGATTCATAAGCGACCATATGCACAATAGCTCTGAACCCTTCTCTATTCTTAGCCAACTTCATTGTCTCTAACACACCTACCCTCATTATCACAATCACTGAGTCAATCCCCTCCTGCGCTGTCCCTCCACTCTTCCAAGCATGATGTCCCTCTCCAAAGACTGGTTCCTTGTTGCAATATGCCCAAAATATGTTAGACGGAGCTTCAGAATCCTTGCCTACAAGAAACAGCCCAGATTCACCTTCTTCAGGACAAACATATTTGTTCTCTTAACAGTCCATGGTACTTTTTTCCATCACCACAGCTCAAAGGCATCGATTCTTTTTCTATCAGCTCTAGTGATTGTCCAGCTTTCTGATGCATAGCAAGTAATTGCAAAGACCATACATAAATTAAAAATCCTACTTTTCTCCTTACCTCTAACCTTCATTCACAGGTATGTCTCTCTCCCTTCATTGTGCCTCTTTAATGCTTATGAGTGAAAAGATAACAGCTGTAGAGCCTCTTTCAAGCTATCCATAAGCAAAGAAAGAGCTTGTGAAGTGGTTAAGACCTCCACTGTTAATTGAAAGGTTGAGCCAGCTTCCCTTCAAGAGAATGATGTGGCAATCTGTTGCATTCACTGTCTCACATTTCATTCACTGAAAGTCTTCCTCTCTCATGCTAATCCTCTGTTTTTCTAAGCATGATGTCCTTGTCCAAGGACCAGTCTCTCCTAATAGTATATTCAAAGTAATTGAGGTGCATTTTCTCTAAGGAACATACTTGCTACACTTCTTCCAAGCTTCCAAGTGGGTATGTTCTTTCAGCAGTTCATGCTCTATTCAATGCTCTTCACGTGCATCACAGTTCAAAGACATCAATTCTTTTTTTATTTTCCTTATTCATTGTCCAATTATCGCATGCATATGAAGCTATTGAATAGTACCATGGCTTGGGCCCAGCACTCCTTAATGATAAATGGGTAGGCTTGCTTTTTAGCACTTTTTAGTGCTTTTTAGCACTTCCTTGTTGTTGTTGATTGCCTGTCAAGTCAAGCGTGACTCATAGCGACTCAATGAACAAAAGACCTAATCTCTTTCTGTAAGTTTCCACAAGTTCATAGTTTTCAGAGGCATGTGGTTTAGGAAGTGGTTGCCACTCCTGCTTCCGAACCTGTCCTACAACTGGGAGCTCCACCAACACTGTCCACATTGGTGAGCCATTATGGTATTTGATACCCCAATGACACTGGTTCAGCATCACAGCAAACCCCGATTACCTCAGTCCAGCAAACTGACAAGCAGGATGTACAAAGTAGAAGGTTCCACCAAAATATACCAGCACTAGTCTCACTTAGCAGTGGTTAAGTGTCATCAAGTCGAATAGGCCCTTAATAACAAATTTTCCCCATTGCAATATGTCTTTTGATATCTTGACTTGTCATCATGGGTGTTGAATGTGGGTACTAGCAAAATGAAATTGCTGAACTACTAAAATCTTTTCTCTATTGGTCCAGTGGTAAAGATTTTTACTTTCACCGTGTTGAGATGTAATCCATATTGAAGTATGTCATCTTTTAGTATTTTTCGTAAGTGCTTCTAGTTTTCTTCACTTTCTGCAAGCAAGGTAATACTATCACCTACATAATGCAGGTTGTTGATGAGTCTTCCTCCAACCCTAATGCTACATTCTCCTTTATGTAGTTGAGCTTCTTGGATTATTTGCTCAGCATAAAAATTCAATGTTGTTGTTATGTGCCATTGATGACCCTGGTAATGTCTGAAATACCAGTGGGATAGCTTCTAACATCACAGCAACGTCTAGGCCACCACAGTATGGAGAACTATCGCCTTGGAAAATTTAGGAGAATTTTTACTCTGCCTTGTAGAATGGCTATGAGTCAGAATCAACTCAGTATCATGCAACCTTCACACAGCAGGAGTTGGAAGGCAGGTTGGGTTTTTTGGTTTGTTTTTTCATTACTTATGTGGTTTGTAGGAGTTCTGTTGTCCCATGTTTGAAGTGCTTGTTGCTAAGCAAAGATGATGGCTTCAAAACCACCAGCCAATCTGCAGGAGAAAGATGTTGCAACTTGGTTCCATAAAGGTTTACAGCCTTGGAAATTCTAGGGGAAGTGCTACTCCACCCTGCATGGTCAGTGTGAGTGGGAATTAACAACTGGAGTGGGCTTCATTTAGTTTGCATCATTTGTAAAAGGATTGTGTTTTAATGTTTATGATGGACATTTTGAAAGTAAAATGCACTGTTACATTGGTAGCAATGTTGCCACATCAGGATGAAGTATATCAGTGATACTCTCATTATTTCAAGTGAATCACAGTGAAAGTAGAAAGAATAAAAATACATCCATTCTGGCAGAGCAGGTCTTACTCTCATCCCTGTGGTGGTCACCACCCACCCTTCCGCTTCTCTAGTGCCCACAGGTCTCACTGCCTGGAACCGCTTTGAGTGGTTCCACTCACTGGTGGCTTAGTGGTAAGGTGTTGTGCTGCCAACCCAAAGGCACTGAGTCAAATCCGTAAGCTTCTCTAAGGGACAATGAAGAGCAATCTCCCCCCATGTGAATTACTGACTCTGAAAATCGCTGGATTTAACTGGTTCCAACTTGGCAGTACATAACAACCACAGGCTGTTCCCCCCTGTTCTCAAAACCCATACTCTTTACTATCTAAGAAATATATATATACAGTTCTCCATGAAGCTGCTCCCTGGAAAATAGATTGCTCTCTTTGTAAGAGATTTGCTCTTTTTCACTCCACAAAGTCTTGCATTGATGACACCAATGGATATTAATAAACTGATTTCCTATTTTCTAAGCTTTACTGAAATCCCTGTGGACTACTAAAAGAACAAACAGATATGTCTTGGAGAAAGCACAGACAGAAATCACGTATTTGGGGTATATTGTTAGGAGGAGTTATTCCTTGGAAAGGAACATCATGCTCGGAAAAGTGGTGGGTAGATGAAAGAGAGGAAGACCCTTAATGAGATAGAGTGATGCAGTGGCTACATCAATGGGCTCAAATATGTCAGAAATGATGTGGATGACGCAGGATAGGACAGCTGTCAGATCCGTTGTTCATAGGATCACTTTGAGTTGTACTTGACTCAGTGGTGCATAACAACAACAGACTATTGACTCTAAGGTTTATCATTGTGCTCCTGGTATCAACCTGCCAATTGTTCTCACGTCAATTCTGCTCATAGCAACCCTCCAATGGGTTGCTGAGGCTGTAAATCTTTATGAAAGGAGACTGACAATATTTGTCCCTTGTAGCAGCTGGAGAGTTCAAACTGCCAACCCTTTAGTTAGCAATCTTCTACGTTATGCTCTACAACATCAGGGTTCCTTCAGTGTCTGTCAAGTAGGCACTTAGATATTTGTTAAATTAATAAATATAATATTTCCTTTTCATGCAAGAAAATAGATAACCTTGACAAGCAAGAAATATATAAGTGAAAATAACATACATTTATAAAATTATATATAATATGGTACTGTATGTTGTTGTTGTTGTTATTGTTATGTGCTTGTAGCTAATAGCGACCTTATGTACAATAGCTCTGAAGCTTGTCCTACCCTGAGCCTATTGCACTGTCTCTGACACACCTACTCCCATTTCCCCAGTTACTGTATCAACACATCTCATCTGGGGTCTTCCTATCCTTCCCTGTCCCTCCACCTTTCCAAGCATGATGTCCTTCTCTAAGGACTTGTCCCTGCTGGTCATTTGCCCAAAGTATGTGAGAGGGAGCTTCAAAATCCTTGCCTCCAAGGAGCAGCCTGGTTTCACCCTCTCTAGGAGAGATCTGTTTGTTTTCTTGGCAGTCAATGTTATGTTCAATACTCTTCTCTAGCACCACAACTCAAAGGCATCACTACTTCTTCTATTACCCTTTATTCACTGTTCAGCTCTCTAATGCATAGCAAATAATTAAAAAGACCATGCCTTGAATCAGAACACCTTAGTCTCTAGACTGATATCTTTGCTCCTCAGTACTCTGGAAAGGCCCTGACAGCAGACTTTTCCAGTGCAATTCATCTTTTGATTTCCTGGCTACTGGCACCAAAAGTGTTGACTGCAAAGCCAAGAAAATCGGAGCTATTAACAATCTCAATTTCTTCACCATCTATCATGGTGCAGCCAATTGGCCCAACAATGAGAATCTTTGTGTTTTTTTTTATGTTGAGCTTCAATTCATACTGAAGGTTGCAGTCCTTGACCTTCTGCAGCAAATGTTTCAGGTCTTCTTTGATTTCTGGAAGCAAGATTGTATCATCTGCATAATGTAGGTTGTTTATAAGTCTTCTGCCAATTCTGATGCCACATTCCTTCTCATAAAGTAAAAGCCTCCTGAATTATCTTCCGCATATAGATTGAAAAAGTATGGAGATAGGCTGCATCCCTGACATATACCTTTTCTGATTTTGAACCATACAGTGTTTCCTTGCTCTGTTCCAGCAACTGTTTCCTGGTTAAAGTATAGGTTTCACATAAGCACAATTAAGTGTTCTGGGATTCCCATTCTTCTCAATATTAGCCATAATTTATTATGATCCACACAAATGATATACAAATAAAATTAAATACCTACTTTGGCATATAGTCCAATCTAAGTATATTTATAAACACACATATATATAAAATTTGGCTTATACTCTTTATGTATACTGAGTATTGCTTTGAATCCCTTTTGGTGATATTTAGTGCTCAGGTAATCAAATGAGATAGTTATTGTTATTATATGCTGTTGACTCATAGCGTCAACTATGAGAAGTGACTAATAGTTGACCGTCCAGCAGGTTTGCAAAGACTGTAAATCACACAGGAAGAGATTGTCTTATTTCCCCCCTCCCACAGAGCAGCCAGTGAATTCGAACAACTTGCCTTTGAGTTGACAGTGCAATTCATTACCTTAACTAAGTGAGGAGACAGAGGCTTTTACTGAACAAGAAAATAGCCCAAGGAGCCGTACTGGGAAAAGTTTTTGGTAATGACATGTCAGACAAGGGACTTATAT
>NW_006399848.1:1299463-1301555 GCF_000299155.1 Elephantulus edwardii
GCGGGGAGAAGGGTGCAACAATGAATGAATGGAATCCCAAAATCTCTGTAGATGTTCATTGAAATGAAAAATAAACAACCTAAATTTAAAAAAAAAAGACCAGCTGCCAAAACTGGTACCCAGTTATTATTCCCCAGCTGGAGATCCTGAAGGCTTCACTATACCACCAAACAACATATAGCGAGAGGAAGGACATTGCTATTTAGTTGTTTGGTGGAGAAAGTAGAAAAGTTTGGTTTTAACTCAAAGGTCACTTTCTCTCACAACCAAAACTGGCCTTTTTGAAAGAGTCCAGGTGAAATATTTCATCATGTATCTTTGCCTCTTGCACACATCTGTGAGCATTCTTGCTTCTGTCTATGCTGTGTGGATTTCTCCAGACACCCAGGGCAGAGGTCTTTCACCTTGGTGTTAAAAGTTCCAACTGGGACAAAGGACTTCCAGTTTCAGATAGAACTCCCTGAAAAAACCCAAAAACAAAAAACCCCAACCCCAAAACCCCATCACTACTATAAACACAAGTATATTTTTCCCTTTGAGTTTTAGAAAGAACTCCACTGCCATGAGTCAAATCTAACTAAAAACTGCTTTATAGGGTTTCCAAAGCTCAAGTCTTCACAAAAGCATACTACCACGGATTGTCTGATTTCAAACTTTCAATCTTTCGGTCAGCAGCCAAACATTTTAAGCACTACACCATCAGGGTTTCTTTCTTTCTTTTTTTTATTTTTTTATAATTTTTTTTTTTGTTTACAGAGGTTTTGGATTTCCATTCACTCATTGCCGCAAAGTTCTGGTTCTCCTATTTACTTTTTTTCCTTTGTATTTTAAAATAACAAAATCTTACAAAAAAAAATTATAGTGTTCATTATACTCCTCCAGCTTCCCTTATGATGGAAATGTTGTATAATTGTGGCACAAAATCAAACCAAGGAATTTGTCATTGGTATGTATTACCTAAAAAACTCTCATTGCTGAAACTAAGGGGATAAATAATGTATACTGCATTGAAACAGATGAGGGAGAGAACTGTGTAGGAAGAATATATGATTAGGTATTATTGTCATGACAAGAGTCCAGAATGAAAGCTGCATAGTGGAGTGGACTGGTTGGGGGAAGGTATTATATAATAATGAAAGCATTATTATTTTTTTTAAAGAGAAGAGTGAATGGGGGGAAGTGTGCAACAATGAATGAAGGAAAATCCAAAATCTCTGTAAATTTTCATTGAAATAAATTTAAAAAATTAAAACAAAAAACCCTCTCATTACCATTAAATCAGAACCAACTCATAGCTGACCTTCCATTGCATAGGGCAAAGTTCTGATGTGTTGTTTAGAGGGGGGCTCAGGGAGTCTTCATTAACTTGACAACACACAACAACAGCAACAACAAATTTGATGATGGGAGGTTTCCTTTCTTTCTCTTTTGGAACCTCTGGTAGATTACAACCAACAGAGATACGGCTTTAGGGTCAGGAGAACAACTCCCTACAGACTACAGCACCAGAGAGAGCTCTGATAACTAGGAAAATTTCTTTTAAAAATTGTGGACATAATGGAAATAATTTTTTTGTCTTACATTCCACATGTTGAGTAAAGCGGGGTCACTGGTCTTATATTAATGGTGTATTTTTCATACCTATTTTTAATATGAATTTGTTTGACTTAAGAATCCTCTTAACTTCTCCTCAATAGGCACATTTCATTTTATTGTGCTTTGCTGACAGTACATTTTAAAAAAATTGAATGTATATGATAACTCTGAGTTCAGCAAGTTGCTATTTTTCCAACATCATGTGGTCACTGTACATAGAGTTTTCACAGCTTTAGTTTACTTGGCTCCACAGTCAACACTTTTGGCACCAGGAGCCAAGAAATTAAAAGGTGCATTGCCATGGAAAAGTCTGCTGTTAGGGACCTCTCCAAAGTACTGAAGAGCAATGGTGTCTCCCTGAAGACTAAGGTGCGTTTTATACAGGCCATGGTCTTCGCAATCACTTGTTATGCATCAGAGTTGGACAATGACCAAGGAGGATAGAAGGAGAATTGATGCCTTTGAGTTGTGGTGCTGGAGAAGAGTATTGAGAATA
>NW_006399848.1:1302999-1311925 GCF_000299155.1 Elephantulus edwardii
GAGGAGTGATAGGGAATGGCAAAGGACACACCGACAAAGGAGATTAATGAGAACTGACTTTGACAAGCATTGTGGCAATTGGACAATTAAAACAGACACTCGGATGGCGGGGAAGAAGAACAAACTGGGGAGGAGGGTAGAGAGAATGGTGCAGCAAGGAAGGAATGAAAACCCAAAATCCCTGAAAATGTTCATTAAAACTAATAAAATTTAATAAAAAAAAGTAGTTTCAATAAACCAATAATGAAGAATAAAAAAAAAAAAAGAAAGTTAGCTGTGATTTGGTTCTGACTCAGTGGTACACAAGAGAGGTCAAAGGAGTCCGAGTGGCACAGTGGTTAAGTACTTGGCTGATAACCCAAAGGCCAGCAATTCAAATCTACCTGCCGCTCCACCAGAGTGGGATGTGACAGTCTGCTTCTGTAAAGGTTACACCCTTATAAAGCAGGTGAGGCATTTCTACTCTGTGCCAAAGGATCACTACGAGGCAGAATCAACTGCACAACAATGGGTTTGAGTTTAATTATACACCAAATATTGTGGAACACAAGTGATGCCAGATACAATCCTCTGCAGAGAATTCATACACTGGGAGCTAGTTTCAATGTAGATGCGAATGACAAAAATGAGTTTTGGTTTTTTTTAAAAATACCTGCTGTTGGATGAGGGAGTAAATGTCTGCTTTGTGTCTACAAATTGAAGCATATTTTGACCTAAATTTAGAAGTTAATTCTAGTGAGCTAAATAGAAAATCATAATTGTTTAGAGTTGGGTATATCTGGATATCCAGCGCAGAATTGGGGGGGGGGGAGTGAAGCAAGGTTAGGAGAAGGTTATCCTCAAGAAGGTGATACAGGCTGGGATCCATCAGTGTTAATTTCATAACCTTGAGAGCCACACGACGGTAATATCACCTTCAAGCCATGTGAACTAATAATCTTCCTCCTAAAAGAAATCCTTATTCATATCTGTCAAAGTATTTTCCCAGCCAAAATGACAGCATCAATTTTTATCTTCCTTTTGCCTTTCACACCTCATCTCTGGATGTTGCTTACCAGCTCAATATGACTTGTGGTTGTACAATTCCAAGCTCTGCCTCTATGGTCACATTGCCTCTTCTGTGTCAAACCTCTGTTTGTTTCCTTCTTCTAAGGGCACTTGTCACTGGATTTAGGGCCTAATTGGATAATCTGACATAATTTCTTCATTTTAAGATCCTAAATTATATCTGTGAAGACTCTTTCCCTAAAAAATGGTGGCAGTCACAGGTTCTAAGAATTAGGACATGGAGGCATCTCTGGGGAGTCCCATTTAACCCATTTCAAAGATCAACAAGCTCTCCTCTCTGTGGTGAGGAAAGTCCTTAAATGGCATTTTCAGCACATTGTGATGCACCATTAAAAGTTCTGTTTGGAATCATCAATTATTTTTATCATAAAATCTTAACACTTCTGCTGATCTCATCCACATTTATTAACTCACTAACAACTTATTTACCTCATCAGACACACCTGCTTATAGAAACTTGTCTGGGCTCCCAGGGATAGAAGGGTGAACATGGTGCACCTCAGCTCTCACAGATTATGTAAGGAGACAGGTGTACACAGATAAATTGCTAAACACTGTACGGATCAAATCTTCAGATTTGAACGGGTTTTGGTGGAGCTGCCTGATTAAGAAAGACTGGGAAGCAGGATGGGCCATCTACTTCTGAAATAAAAGGCTTTTGAAAACCCTATGAACACTAAAAAGGAGCATAATTACAGTTGTGCAGTGGTAGAGCCCAGACTGGAAGTCAGTTGAAATGAGGAAAACAAAAAACAAACATCATTTAACAGTTGGTACATGGGATGTTTGTAGCTTGCATGTTGGAAAGCTAGAAATTGTTAAAAATGAAATGGAAAGCAAGAATATTGACATGCTAGGCATTAGAGAGATACAATGGACCAGCTATGGCCACTTGAGTCAGGTAATCATTTGATATACTATGTAGAGAATGAAAAACAGAAGACGAATGGTGTTCCATTCATAGCAAAAAGTCAGTTTCAAGTTCTATCCTAAAATACTATGCTGTGAGTGACAGGATAATATCCATACATATACAAGGAAGACCAATTAACATGACTTATTCAAGTATATGCTCTTACATCTAGTGCCAAAGAGGAAGAAATTGAGAATTTTTACCAAATTTTGCAGTCTGAAATTGATCAAACGTAAAATCTGGATAATTAACAATAACTGGTGACTGGAATGCAAAAGTTAGGAAAAAGTGAAGAAGGAACAGTAGTTGGAAAACATGGGCTTGGGGATAGAAATGAGGCTGGAAAAAGAATGATTGAATTTTGTATTTATAATGATTTATTCATTGCAAATACTTTTCCTTAAAGACACAAAAGACAGCTTTACACATGGATTTCACTTCATGGGCTGCATAAGAATCAGATTGATTACATTTGTGGAAGAAATCATTGGAGAACTCAATATCAGCAGTCAAAACTAGGCCGGGGCAGATTGTGGGTCAGATCAGCAATTGCTCATATACAAATTTAAATTTAGACTGAAGAAAATTAAAATAAGTCCACAAGAGCCAATATAAGATCTTCAGTCAATTCCACTGGAATTTCATGATCATCTTAAGAATAGGTTTGAGGCATTGAGCACCAGTGATAGAAGACCAGATGAGATGTGGGATGATATCAAGGATATCATCCATGAAGAAAGCAAAAGGTCATTACAGAAACAAAAAGGGAAAAAATAAAATGAGTTTCAGAAGAGGCTCTGAAGATTGCACTGGAATGTCGAAAAGCCAAATCTAAAAGAAAAAACGTCAAAGTGAAAGAGCTGAACAGATGATTTCAAAGGGCAACTAGGGAGGACAAAGCAAAGTATTTTAATGGAATGTGCAGAGAGCTGGAATTGGAGAATAAAAAGGAAAGAACTCGCTCTGCATTTCTTAAGCTGAAAGAACTGAAAAACAAATTTAAGCCTCATGTCGCCATGCTGAAGGATGCTATGGGCAGTATATTGAATGACTCAGAAAGCAGCAAAAGAAGATGAAGGGAATACAGAGAGTCACTACCAGAAAGAATGTACACTGAAATTCCAGAAAGTACCATATAAACAGGAGCCAATGGTAATGAAAGAGGAAGTAGAAGCTGCATTGAAGACACTGGCAAAAAATAAGTCCCTAGAAATCAATGGGATACCAACTGACTTATTTGAATTAACAGATGCAGCCTTGGATGCACTCACCAGTCTATGCCAGGAAATGTGGAGGATGGCTATCTGGCCAATGCATTGGAAGATGTCCATATTTGTTCCTATTCCCAAGAAGGGTGATCCAACTGAATGTGGAAATTACTGAGCAATATTGATATCACATGCAAGTAAAATACTGCTGAAGATCATACAAAAATGGCTGGAGCAGTACCTAGATAGGGAATTACCAGAAGTTCAAGCAGGATTTAGAAGAGGCCATGGCACCAGGGATGTCAGATAGATCATGGCTGAAAGTAAGAAATACCAGAAGAATGTCTGTTTGTTCTTTATTGACTACGCAAAGGCATTTGACTGTGTGGATCATGACAAGTTGTGGCTGACACTGAGAAGAATGAAAATCCCAGAGCGCTTGATTGTGCCCATGTAGAACTTATACCTGGATCAGGAGGCTGTTGTGCAAATAGAGCAGGGGAGCTCTGCATGGTTTGGAATTGGGAAGGGAGTGTGTCAGATATGTATTCTATCTCCATACTTGTTCAATCTATATGCTGAGCAAATTATCTGAGAAGATGGACTCTATGAAGAGGAATGTGGCATCAGAATTGGAAAGAGACTCATCAATAACCTGTGTTATGCAAGATGACATAACCTTGCTTGTTGAAAGTGAGGACTTGAAGCACTTGTTGCAGAATATCAAGCAATGCAGCCTTCAGTATGGACTCGATCTCAATATCAACAGCTTCACCTTGCTTGGATCCACGATTAATACTCTTGGTACAAGCAGTCAGGAAATAAGAAGATACACTGCACTGGGAAAATCTTCAGTTAGGGACCTTTCCAAATTACTGAGGAGTAGTGATGTCAGTTTGAGGACTAAGGTGTGTCTGATTCAGGCCATACTTTCTCCGATTACTAGCTGTACACCCGAGTCCTGGATAATGAATAAGGATGAGAGAAAAAGAATTGACACCTTTGAGCTTTGGTGTTGAAGAGCACTGAACATCCCACAGATGGCCAAGAGAACAAATAGGTATGTCTTGGAGAGGGTGCAGCTGGAGTGCCCTTTGGAGGCAAGAATGATGAGGCTTTGGACATGTTGCTAGGAGGTGCTATTCCTTGGAGAGTGACATGATGTTGGGAAGGGTGGAGGGTTAGCAAAGGAGAGGATGACCCTGGACAGGGTGGATTGACACAGTGACTCCTGCACTGGCACCTAACAACAACAACAACAACAATCACTGATTTCATTTTCCTTGGATCCACAATTAACATCCATGGGAGCAACAGTCAAAAAATCATGACATATTGTATTGGGCAGATCTAACAGAGACCTCTTTACAAAGTGCTAGGGAGCAAGAATGGCAGTTTCAAGTAAGGTGTGCCAGACTCGAGTCATGCTATTTTCAAGTGCTTCGTATGTATCTGAAAGTTAGACAGCGAATAAAAATGACAGGAGAATCAATGCCCTTTAATCACGGTGTTGCGAAAAAGTACTGAACATTCCATGGACTTCCCAAAAAACCAAATTTTTCTTAAATGAAGTGCAACCAAATGCTCCTTATAAAAGCAAGGTCAGTGAAATACTTTGGGGGTTGGGTGGGTGTTGGTATGTTGGAATCAGTGAGAATGGCACAGGCTTCAGAGCTTCTGTACATTGGGTCACTATGGGTCACAGGCAACTCAACACTTAACAATATTGTTAAATATTGAAAAAAAGACATGCAGTGAAAGGTCATTACTGTTGTTGTGTACTGTCAAGTTGGAACCAACTCATAGCTGACATTCCAGAGGGGTTTTAGACTCAGTAACTCACAAGGGAGGACACTGTCCATTTTTCTTCTGTGGAGTATCTGGTAGATTGAAACCATGTGCTTTAGACTCGGCAGTGCACACCTCTACCTCTAATAGGCTATTAGAGCTGTCATGGAAAAGCTGTTGTTGTTATTGTTATGTACTATTGAGTCAGAACCAACAACCTATAGCTGACCCTCTGATGAGTTTTCAGAGGCAATTAATCACACAGGAGGAAATGACCCATTCTTCTCCCTTAGAGCAGCTGGTGTATTCAAACTGTGCACCTTCAGGATTGCATCACAGTTTCTTGCCACTAGGCCACCAGAGCTCCCTGGGAAATGTGGAAGAACAGGAAAAAAAAAAAAAGATGACCCTCAATGATGGTTGACACAGTAACCAAAGGATTGGGGTGCTAGTGAAGGTTACTGAATATATCATGAACTGCCAAAATAACCCACAAAAATGATAAAACCTCAGACTCATTGCCAGCGAGTCAGCTCCTCCAGCTGGTTTTCAGGAGGCTATAGACCACACGGGAGAAGACTGCTCATTCTACTGTGAAGCCACTATTGAATTCAAACTGTGAGAGGAATGTCCTTAGCAACACAACTCCCAATGGACTACAGGACCAGAGTTCCCAAAGAACAAGTCTGTCCTGAAGGAAGAGCAAGCTAAGAGGGTGCTCCATAGAGGCAAGGGCAATGAAACTTCAGCTCACGTACACTGATCATGCTGCCACGAGGGGGCTAGTTCTTGGGAAAAAAGTTACCATTCTGGAAAAAGCAGAGGATCAGTGAATGAGACCAAGATCTTCAATGAGATGGACTGAAGTATCAACTGCACCAATGAGCTTGAGTATGGCGGAAACCGAGGATGGCACAGGTCAAGGCAAGGTGGTGTACCCAGGGTGGCTATGAGTCCTAGATGATGGCTTTTCTTACTTTCCACAACAGTAACCACAAAAATGCTAACAATAATGGTAGACACATCTTTGAAATGAGACTGTACTTAAGATTAAATGGTTTATTGCACTTGCATTTCCTGGATGAATGTGGTAATTTGTTCTGGAAACAAAACTGAGAGAAAAGGAATTGTGATGAAGGGCTGCTTTCTGTCAGCCTTTCAAGTAGTGATGGTTAAGGAGATACTGAAAACAGCCAATCCTTCCGCCTCATGCTAATTAAGCCATTGGAAAATGACCAACAGAGAGAAACATGGTTCAGAGTCTGTAAGAATTTCATACCTAACAACGAGCTATAGCATCTGAATGACAAAAATAACTATAGATGATATTTTTATTACTTTTATAGACATTGAATAACTTTTTGAAAACTGTAAAAGTCACATATATAAAAAGCTTCCGATAGCAGATAACAAAAGTTAAGGGGAAAAAAATATCACTAATTTTGGAAAGTAAAACCAAGAGTGACACTGCTTTTTTACTTCTATTTGTATAACTTTATCTGTATTTTCTAGAATAAGCACTTTTAAAAGTAAAAAATTTATAAAAGTAGAAAGATTAAAACTTAGAAAACAAAACATACTCTTCAAAAATAATTTCTAATTCTGACTTATTTTGGAGTGTCTTCACTGTATATTTATGTATCTATTTCTCAAAGGTATAAAACCCACTATATTGTTCATGACATTTTGCAATCAATTTTCTTCACACAAAATGATTTGTTTTAGTTGTATTCTTCTACAGTGTCTTTTTAATGGATAACTTACTGTTAAATATTTAGATTACTTCATATAGTTATCAATGTTATAAATATATTATTACAAGAATCCTTTTATATGTGTCTTAAACGTCTAAAATAGGAATTCTGTGGCAAAAGATATGCACATCATACAACCTTTTCATTCCCAATGTCAAATAATGATCTGGGAAGTTTGTGAATAGCTACATCCGTCAAAGTACAAGGAATTCTCATGCTAGATATTATCATTTAAGTCAATAAATAACTTATAACAAAAAGGGTATCTTAGTTTAATCTGCCTTTACTCAATCATTAAGAATACATATATTTCTTATGCAGTCTTCTTGGAATTACCTGATTATGTTCTTCGCATATTTTTCTTTGGAGGTAATAGCTCCCTCTCATTCTTAAAAGTTCTTTAAATATTAAGGATATCAATGTTTTACAATAAATATTGTATGTACTGCTGCCAGTTTCTATCAAGTTTGTTGATAGTGTTTTTATTATTCAGAGTATCATTCACTTTTGATGTTTTTAAGAACATATTTTTCATCATGTTTGTGTAATGATGTTTTAAAAGGCATGGTACACTTTCAAAATCTGCAGATTAGCAGGAGAAAAGATCAAGATCAATTAGTGAGAGAAGTGAACCACTATAAAATAGGAAAAGTCATTCTTTTTATAGAAAAAAGGACAATAAACAGTAAAGTCTTTTAAGTGCTCTTTATAAGAGCAATACCAAGCATTCAGTGTAGAGTAATATTATAATTTCACAATGTGCATCTCTGCAACTCCACTCTCATCCATAAATTTTGCAGCGATCTATAATCAGTTTTAGAGTCCTCATATGTGGAAATGACAGAGCAGCAGGGTCAGGTACAGGAATGAGGACAGGTGGGTGTACAGGGCACAGAGTGAAATGCAGGAAAAATGCATTTAACTTGTTTAACTAGTCTCATTATTATTCAAACTATTTGATGAGGTTTTTGAAAGGAGCCTCCCTTCCACTTTTTAAAGCAAAAATGGTTGGGAGATGATCTATTCACAAACATTTCAGAACAAGATAATGCCAACCTCAATGTGAAAGTTTTGCTATTGGCACTTGGATGCCAACATTTCCTTTTTGCTACTTCTAATCCTTTAGCAAGCTGCAGTAGAAATAGAAAATATAAACAGAATTATACTTTATTTTTTAAAAAATATACTTTGAATTATTCTTTTAGTTCTATAATGCAATTATAAGCATTCTCCCCTCCTCCCTTTGATGATGTTGCTCCTTTGTAAGTTCCTTTGTTATGTTTCTGAAGACTTGGAACTTGGTGAACTGATCTTCAATTGTGGCAGGAAATATTAAACAGGAAACTCTATGTAATTTTTCCAGTAAGTACTTGCTTCTCAAACCTTGATTAAATGTCTTATTTAAATGCAAATGTTAGAAAACTTTAACATTTCATGGGGCCTTAGCTGTGGAACGCTTTCCTCCAGTCTGAACATTGACCATGGTGAAGTAGATGCCCTTTTGCGCCAGCAGCTGCTGGTGTGTGCCTTGCTCCTTGACCTTGCCGTTCTGAAACACCACGATGAGGTCCGCGCTCTGGATGGTGGAAAGCCGGTGAGCAATCACGATGCAGGTGCGCCCTTCTCTGGCTTTGTCCAGGGCCTCTTGGACAACCTGTTCAGGAAGCACAAAAATTCATTCTGATGCAACGAGTCACCTCCCTTTAATTCCTCTGCCATTACAAACCAATAGGCAGCACATCCAGGCAGCCTGAGCCAGGTTTTTAGGACTGGGAAGGTCTCAGGATGGTTGGCAACTTCTCTTCCTTTCTACAAGCTCAGTCTGTCAGATATCTCAGCCATCAGCCTTTTCTCTAACTGAAAGTGAACGCTGATATTTACCTGAAGGCAGGAAGATTTGAAAATCATCCAGACCTCCTTTCTTTTAACATGGCTGTGCTGCCTCTGCCCATGCAAATAGGAAATATGTCTCCTGAAGGCAGATTCTTAGACCAAAACAAAGTAATGCATGGGCTTTTGAAGCTTAACTGTCATAAAAAATGCCTTATGCCAGTGGATCCCGCGAGTGGTTCTAGTGGCACATGGTTAAAACATCTCGCTGCCCCCATCAACAAACGAATGGCTAGAGAAGCTGTGGTATATTCGCACAATGGAATACTATGCTGCATTAAAAAACAAGGAACTCATGCAATATT
>NW_006399848.1:1312695-1317837 GCF_000299155.1 Elephantulus edwardii
AAAAAAAAAAGAGAAAGAAAAAAAAAAAAAACATCTCGCTGCCAACCAATACCAAAAAAAAAACAACCCACCAAAATCCAAACCTACCACTGTTGACTCACAGTGACCCTCCGCTGGGCCTCTAAGGCCGTAAATCTGGTCTTTTTTCTTTACTATTTCTCGGTTCTACACTATCCTCCTAATGGTAGGTATGTTTGAGCTCACTGCTGCCCCCACTTTGCTAATCCACCTTACTGAGGGTCTTCCCTTTTATTTTTAATTTCACTCTTTTTCATTTGAGGGAGAGATTACAAATCATATTGCTTTTCATTCAGCCAATATTGGGCATTTTGCTTTAGAGTATTAATTAGAATTTATTAAAGTAATTAATTATGTCAAAGCAAACCCTTACTGTATATCACCTTTCCCTTGGCCTGATTTATCTAAGAACTTTCTTGAATGACAGCTACAATGTTTCAGTGTAAATTCCACAGAAAGTTGTAACAACTTATCTGGCTAAATTTTAATGTCTACTGTGGATGATAAAGGAGCTTTGCTGGCCAAGTGGTAAGGAATTACACTGCCGACCCAAAAGCATTGGTGATTCAAAGTAGAAATAAGCCATCTCCTCTCGTGTGATTAACTGCCTCTGAAAACAAACTGGAGTCTCAGTTATGAGCTCGAACTCGACAGTACATAACGACAACACAGAAGACAGATGTGTAAATTCAAACCCGGTAATGACAACTGATTCAAAATCTGATAAGGTCTGATTTAATCCTTACCTTTTCACTTTCTGTATCCAGAGCAGATGTAGCTTCATCCAAAAGTAAAATATGAGGCTGTCTGACAAGGGCACGAGCGATGGCGATACGCTGCTTCTGGCCACCTGAGAGCTGAGTGCCTTTGTCTCCTACTTTGGTGTCATATTTCTGTAAATAAAGTTTTGTTATTATTAAAAACAGAACTAATGACAAAGTTCTTACAGAAAGCAGGAAGCAATGTCTACAAAAGTACAGAGTCAGAGTTAAAGCTGAGAAACAATGTAAGAGCTTTTAATGTCACATTTAAACCTCTCTTCTTGAAAGTACAGGTTTGGGTTTTAAAATATATGATTTTGTGTAAACAAACCACCCCTTTTATCAAGACTACTCCTATGATGTTAGTCTCTTCCAGTTATCTGTTTGGGTTGGGTGCTGGGTTGGTTTTGTGTGTGTGTGTGTGTGTGTGTGTGTGTGTGTGCGCGCGCGCGTGCGCGTGTGTGTGGTTTTTGTTTTTTTCTGTCAATTTTTTTTATTATTATGCTAGTTTATTTATAAAAGTCAAATACACTGGGTTTTGAGAACAGATTCTTCCAATTTCCCTTCACCTCCCGACCCTATTCATGGATAGGAAGACTCAATATCATGAAAATGACAATCCTACCAAAAGCAATCTACATGTTCAATATAATTCCAATCCAGATATCTGGTTTTTAATGTGGGAGGCAGAGGCAAGTTGTAGGAACAACTCAAACTCCTACTCACTGCCACTGAGCCAGAACCGACTCATAGTTGACACTGTACTGAGTTTCTGAGGCTGTAAATCTCAAGGGAGGAGAAGGTCCATCTTTCTCCCTTGGAATCACTAGGGGTATCTGAACCTCCAGAGCAATGTTACCTTTGAGTTAGCAGTACAACTCCCTAGGGGCTCTGCCATTTGAGCTCCCTACACATAAATGAAGATTATAATACATACAACCAGCAGATGGCACTCTCTGCATAGTTTAAATGAGAAAGGAAGCACTTACTTATGGGATGCAGTCAGCCAGCCTTTGTATGTCTGTATGATGTCTGATAAAACTATCTTCAGTGCTCAGACTTAATCAATGCTAATTCCATTTATATATATAATTCTGAAAACGATTTCTTTTAGAATCCTTCCTAATTTCTTCAATATTGTCTCCCACAGCATATAAATATTCCATAGATTCAAGAACACTGCTGTTATGTACCGTAGAGTTGGAAGTGATCCACAGCTGACCCTCGGGTTTTCAGAAGCACTTAACTGCGTGGGAGGAGATTACCCATCCTTCTCCCACAGAGCAGCTGGTGGCCTTGCACTGTGTGCCTTCGGGATGGCAATCTAGCTTCTTGCCACTAGGCCACCAAAGTTTCCTTAGCAAGAATGCAGTGACAGGAATTAAAGGACAGGTGGAGAAGAGCAGAAATGCAATGTGACAGCATGTGTAGCCTAGAAAACAATTCTACCTTCTTATATTCAATTTCTGTCAAGCTCACATTTTAGCAAAGTTGTGGGCACTGTGTTTCATATTGAGAGACTGACTGTAATTAACATTCTTTTTAAGGTTACCTACTATTATTGGTCCACTTCCGAAATGGCTTGCCTCCAGAAACTCTATGTACAAACAGTGCTCAGGCCGTTCGTTCATAGGGTCCCTATGAGTCGTCTACGCCTCGATGGCATCAAACAACAACAACTATTATTGGCTAATCTGGTAACCCTAAGGAACCCTAGTGTCAGAGTTCACAGTGCACTGAGCTGCGAACTAAAAAGCTGCACATCTCCTGTGGTATGAAACCATTACCTGCTCTGCCAGGAGACGGTAAACCTTCTCTTCCCTGGATTTACAGCCTTGGAAACGAAATGGAGAGTCAGCCCAACAGCAGGAACTGGCAATCCTAGTTCTATAGAGCTCAGAGATTAATCTAGGAATCCTAGTTCTACAGCGCTCAGAGATTAATCTAGCAATCCTAATTCTACAGCGCTCAGAAATTAATCTAGCAATCCTAATTCTACAGCGCTCAGAGATTAATCTAGCAATCCTAGTTCTACAGTGCTCAGACGGAAGTATTTACTGCAGGTGGAGTGAGGAGACCCCAGGAATTTCTGCATTATGCACGGGTCTGGCTGCACCCCAGAGTTGTGGCTGCCTTAGAATCAGGGAATACGGATACATGTCTCATCAAAGTGCAGGGGCCTACAGAATGCAGTGTCCTCTCGAGGCAGGTAAAGTTGGGCCCTGCAGAAGGAGGTTAACCAGATCAGTCTCCTGATGAGTGACATAAATTCAAACATTAATCACTCAGAAGTGGTCCTTACACAGCAAACACGGTGGGAGGTTCCCCTCCTCTCTCCTGGTCTAGACACTGAGAAACAGTCACATGTTTACAGGTGCGCTTGCGTGATACTTGGAGCCCAGACAGGGAGACCTTTCGGTAGAGATTTGCTAGTTGACAAGATATACACGAGATTGTAATTACTACTCTTCATGCTGGCTTTTTGTTGTCCCTTAGTGTAACCCAAGGGAGCTCTGGTGGCCTAGTGGTAAAGAGCTGTGCAGCGAATTCAAAGGTCCAGGAATCAATTCCACCAGGGGCTCTGTGGGAGAAAGGCAGGCAGTCTCCTCCAGCGTAATGTACAGCCTCTCAACACCCACTGGAGGGTCAGCGATGAGTTGATTCTGACTTGGTGGCTACAGGTATGACCAGATGCAATGAGTAGATTCCAATGCATAGTGACTTTACATGTGTCTGAGGAGAAATGTGCCCCACATGGTTAATTTTCGATGGCTAATTTTCTGAAAGCAGATCACCAGGTTTCTCTTCTGAGGTGCCGCTGTATGGACTCAAACCTCTGGCCTTCTGGTTAGGAATCTAGCTAGAATGGTTTGCAGCAGCCAGGAACTCCACCCCTTAACTCAAGTCAAGTCCATTCTGGTTCCTGGAGACCCTCCTTGAGTTTTCAAGGCCACATATCTTTACAGAAGAAAACAGTTTCATCTTTTCCCTGCAGAGTAGCTGGTAGATTCGAACCCCACACCTTTAGCTTAGCAGTCCAGCAAGTAACACACTACACTTAATGCACTATGCCAAAAGGGATCCTTACTCCTTCGCCTGTTGTTACAGCTACTGAGTACGAACCAACTCTTAGCTACCCTACAGCAGATTTCCAGAGGGAGTAAATAACATGGGAGGGGACTTCCCAGCTTTCTCCTGCAGAGCAGTGGGTAGATTCAAACTGCATGGCAGTGCACAACTCCTTACCACTAGGCCATCAGGGCTAAGCCACCAGGGCTCCCTAAGCCTAGAGGTTCACAAATATGTGCCGGCATTAGCCTTATCTGCAGGCTATTAAAACATTGCTGGGTTGTAACCCCAAAGTTTCTGACTCAGGTCTGGAAAGGAGCCTGAAAATTTACATTTATCACAAGTTCAAAGGTGATGGCTGAAATGCTCACCCACAGGCACTCTGGGAACAAACCCACCGGAGTCAATTCCAAACTGCATTCTTCCTACCGGCTGTTAGAGCTTTGAGCCGGGCTGTCATGTTCAAGAAACAACGACAGCAAAGACTCCTCCTCCCTATGGCCTTTAGTTGGGTAGCAGGTTATCCCAACAAGAGGCTAAGGAAAAGAAGACTCCTAGTAAGAGTCTACCTGAGGCTTCCATCCTCCCTGAGGAGGACCTGGCCTTCCCCTGCTGTTTGAGGCTACTGAACTTTAGTTTTTAGGTGATGAGGGCAATTCCTCCCCAAGACACATAACCAGCGGGAGAAGGTAAGTGAATTGGCTGGAGGTGCTGCTAAAAAAACCCCAAACAAATAATAGCAAGGCAGGACCTAAAGGAGCCTCGGGGTAGGTCAGGCATCCCTGGTGATCTTCATTTCTCAGGAGGCATTTTGAGGACATCTGAAGAACAACAGCCCAGACAGCTCCAGGTAAACTTTCAGCACTCAACTAGGAAAGCAGGGATGGAGGGGTTCTACACAATGTGCAATTACATGTCATTTAATTACACCATGGTCACAGTGGGGACTCGGTCCTATGTAACAGAAATTTCTTTTTGTCTGGGGCCCAGCCTCCTGACCTGGCCTGACTTCAATATAACGTTAAAGGCTTGAGAGAGAGCTGCAAGGAGACAGGACGAAGGTCAGGAGAGAAACAGGTCGTGCTTGTTTTCTCAGGAGACCAGAAGTCACTTTTCAACAGGTGGAGACCAAGCACAATGTTACGTTTGGAAGGAAAAGTCCCCCTGACATGTGTAGTTTTCCGAAGGTCTGAAAGAAGGCTGAAACCCACAGCGTCCCTTTTCAGCAGGAAGTAGCTAAGAGAATACGCCATCCCCTTTTCCTTATGACTCAGGGTGAAGTCTCTCTCAGGGA
>NW_006399848.1:1318028-1365763 GCF_000299155.1 Elephantulus edwardii
AAAAAAAAATCTAAAAAAAAAAAAGAAAGAAGGAAGGGCTTCAGGCTTAGATGTTTGGGACCTGGGGAACTGTTTCACTTCTCCCGCTCCTACAAAGTTCCTTTCTCTCAAATCTGAACTGGCCCAATACTTCCCCTCCCCTTCCTCTCAGGAAGAGTAGGGGCCAAAAGGGGAGCATAATATTGAGTGAGGTTAGGCTAAATGGCCAAATGCTTAAATGTGTTTTGAATTTTTCTGTGTTACCTTCAGAAAGCATCCTTTTAGAATCCAAACTATGGATCAGTAAGATGCCACATGGTTCTGGAGCTCTTAATTTGGGAGAAACTCACGTTAGGCAGAGTCTCGATGAAGGGGTGTATGTTGGCCTCCTTGGCTGCCCTCATAATCTCCTCCTGTGACACGACCCGGCTGTTGTCACCATAGGCGATGTTCTCACCAATGCTGCAGTCAAACAGGATGGGCTCCTGAGACACAATACCCATGTGGGCTCGCAGCCACTGCACATTCAGTTCCTTTATGTCTCTGTCATCAATTACCTGAAAACACAGGTACACAAATTAGCTTCCAGGTCAGAGCATGTAGAATTCAGTAAAATAAATAGCATTCTTTCATATACTCAGGTTGACTTCAGAGGACTGGAATACTGAAAAACAGAACCCCCCACCTCCCTGTTTTATGTGGTTAAGAGAACATGATCATAGCTATAGGATTTGAAGAACTGTCATGTTTCCTCTTGTGTTTTAACCCTGCTTTCGGATACATGTGTTTGGTAGGCAGAGTATCAAAGGTATGCATGTCCTAATCCCTGGAACCTAGGCAAGAGGGAATTAGTTTGCAGAGAGAATTAAGGGTGTAAATGAGCTGATCTGTCTATGTTTTTCTAAGTGAGCCCAATGCAATCACAGGGCTCTTAACTGAAGAATAGGAGGTAGGCAGCTACTCAAAAAAGAGTAGAGGGGCTGCTGCTGACTTCAAAGATGGACGAAGGAGCCATGAGCCAAGAAATATCAGTAGTCTCTAGCAGCTAGAAAATGCCATGAAATGAATCACTTATGGAACTTTCAGAAACGAACACAGTCCTCAGAAGACCTTGCTTTAGCCCAGTAAGACCCACTGTGGACTTCTGCCCTATTTTTGTTGTTGCTGTTGTTATGTGCCATCGGGTCAACTATGACTCACAGTGATCCTATGAATAGCAGCTCTGAACCACGCCCTGTCTTGAGTCAACTTTACCATCACTGATGTACTTGATCCCACTGCCACAGTCACTCTGTCAATCCATCTCATCCAGGGTATTATTCCTCTCCTGTGCTGAGCCTCCAGCTTTCCAAGCATGATGTAATTCTCTAAGGACTAATCCCTCCCAGCAACATGCCCCAAGTATAGCATTACAATCAATCTATGCAGCTTTAAGCCACCAACCTTGCGGTAATTTGTTATAAGAGCAGTAAGAAACTAATAAAATGCTTCCACTGGGGTATGTTCTGACACCCTTATTCTTTTTTTTTTTTTTTAGCTAGGTATATTGTCTTTATTCAAGTTCAGGTAGGGTTTCTCTTCTATTCCTTGATGTTTGTTGTTGTGGTTTTTTTTAATTTATTATTAATTTCAATGAAAATTTACAGAAACTATGGATTTCCATTCATTCATTGTTGCACCTTTCTCCCCTCCCAACCCTCACCCCTAGTACACTACCCTCTTGGAAAAGTTAAAGAAAAATTTTTCATTATTTTACAATCCCTCCCCCTAGATCCACTCCACTATACAGCCTTCTCTCCGGACTCCTGTCATGACAAAAATACCTAATAATTTTCCCTCTTAAACAGTTTTCTCCCTCATCCGTTTCAATGCAGTTTACATTACTGAACCCATCTTTCTCAGACTCCTCCCAACCCCAAGGTCAGTCCTGCTTTACAACCATGCACTATATTTCCTTTTGTGACTGAGATACTTCACTCAGAATAATGTCCTCCAGGGTCACCCATTTTGAATAATACTATATGAGTTCTTTGTTTCTCAATGGAGCATAGTATTGCATTGTGTGAATATACCACAGCTTCTCTATCCATTCGTTTGCTGATGGGCACTTAGGTTGTTTCCAACTCCTTGCTACTGTGAACAAAGCCACGATAAACATGGTTGTGCATATATCTTCTTGGATGTCAGTTATGGTCTCTATGGGGGTATATTCCCAGTAGTGGGATTGTTGGGTCAAATGGTATCTCTATTTGCAACTTTTTGAGAAAGTGCCGTGCCATACCGCCTTTCACAGTGGTTGGACCATTTTACACTCCCACCAACAGTGAATAAGCATTCCAGTTTCTCCACAACCTCTCCAGCATTTGTTGCTTGCTATTTTGTTAAATTTTGCTATTCTGACTGGGTGAGATGATATCTCATAGTCGCTTTAATTTGCATCTCTCTTAGAGCTAGGGATTTTGAACATTCTTCATGTGCTTGTTAGCCATCTGAATGTCTTTTTCAGTGAAGTGTCCTGTGCCCATTTCTCAACTGGATTATTTACCTTAATCTTGTGGTACTCAAGTATTTTATAAATTCTGGATATAATTCCGTTATCTGATGTGTCATTACCAAATACTTTTTCGCAGTCTGTGGCTTCCCTTTTTACCCTGTTGGAGAAGTTTTTGGATGTGCATAGGGATTTGATTCTTAGAAGATCCCATTCATCTATTTTGTCTTGTCCTGGTTGTAGGTTTTTCAGAATAATTGGAAGACTGTTTATGTTGTGGATTAGGATTTCTAGCATTCTTCCAAGCTTTTCTTTAATTAAGATTATAGTCTGTGGTTTTAGTCCTAGGTCCATGATCCACCTTGAGTTGGTTTTTATATATGGAGTGAGGTGTGGATCTTGCTTGAGCCTTTTGCAGATACTTTTCCAATTTTGCCAACATCATTTGTTAAAAAGGCTGTTGTTTCCCCACTTAACTGATTTCATCTCCTTCTCAAAAAATCAATTGACCATAGATAGATGGGCTAATCTCCGGGTTCTCAATTCTGTTCCATTGATCTATGTGTCTGTCATTGTACCAGTACCATGCTGTCTTAACCACCAAAGCAGTGTAGTAGGATTTGAAATCAGGAAGTGAGATATGACATCCTTATTATTTTTTTTACATTTTTTCTTATTCTTAATTCTTTTTTAAAATAATTTTAATGAACATTTAGAGAGACTCTGGATTTCCATTCATTCATTGCTGTGCTGCTCTCCCTACCCAGCCCTCCCTTTCCCCCCCAGTTCGCTCCTCTCTTTCAAAAGTCAAAGGAACACTCCCACCTTGGTACACAATCTCTCCACACCCTTCCCACCGCCCCAAGTACATTCCACTATGCAACCTTAATTGTGGACTCTTGTTATAACCATAGTACCCTATCATATACCGCTTTTAAATTATCCACTCCCTCATCTGTTTCAGTGCAGTATACACAATCTATCCAGTTTTTCTCAGTCTTACCCCAACCCTGATATCAGTCCCATTTTACAGCAGTGGCACCATGCAATATTTGTCCTTTTGCGACTGAGATATTTCACTCAGCATAATGTCCTCCAGGCTCACCCATTTTAAATAATATTGCATGCGTGCCTTGTTTTGCAATGCAGCGTAGTATTCCATTGTGTGAATATACCACAGCTTCTCTATCCATTTGTTTGTTGATGGGCACCTGGGTTGTTTCCAACTTCTTGCTATTGTGAACAGAGCCGCGATAAACATGGGTGTGCATGACATCCTTATTCTTATCTCACCAGTAAAGTGACCAGAAGATGAGGAGAAATAATTATTAGCTATAATCTAGTGGCCTAATGATAAGGAATTTCGCCTGTCAGCACAGAGGTTCAGTTCGAACGTGCCAATTGCTCCATGGAGAAAGATGGGCAATCAGCTCTTGTGTGATTTACCATCTCTGAAAACCCGCTGGAGGATCAGCTATGAATCTATCCTGACCAGATGGTACACCACAATGACAATACTGGTCACATAACTGATGGAAAGTTCAGGTTCCTGATCTGACTTATTTGAGTTAAGGGAGATTAGGTTTGAAGAAATATGGAATAGAAGCTGAGTGTAGAGGAGTGACTGCTAGATTTTACTACTTATTGATATTGGGAAAGTGAATTTCCTAATACTTGGTGGTGTGCGGGTAAAAGATAAAATGATGAAGATCACTGAGTTCACGTATTTGAAGATGATATGATGTCAGATGCTGGGATGGTCAGCAATTTGTAGCTGTTCGTAAAATGTACTCCTAAAGCAAAATCACACTCAGTGCCGTCAAGTCAAAGCTAACTCACGATGACCTTCCACTGGGTTTGTGAGGGTTTAAGAGTTAATGGGAGGAGATTATCCATTTTTCTCCTGCAGAATGACTAGTGGATTTGAACCATTTATCTTTCAGTTACAAACATAACATTGCATCCTCAGTACTCCTGGAGGTACTCTGAACCTAAGCAAATGGATAAATGGATGAGTGGACAGAAGCAAAAATGGACATCGAGAACAGAATGGACCATCAGTTTCTCATGTGCAGTTTCAAATTGAAGCTGAAGAAAATAAAAACAAGTCTGTAGGAACCAAAAATACAACCTTGAGTCTATTCCATCTCAATTTAAAAATAATCTCCAGGTTTGTGACACTGAACACTAATGATCAAAGAACAAATGAGTTATGGGATGACATCAAAGATATCTCCAGGAAGAGAGCAAAAGACCATTAAAAAGACTGAAGAGGAAGAAAAGATCAAAATGAATGTCAGAAGAGACTCTGCAAACTTGCACTAGAGCAATGAGAAGTTAGAACAAAGGGAAGAAATGCTGAAATCAAAGAGATGAGCAGAAGGGTTCAAAGGCAGGTCAGGAAGACATAACAAGACATGCAAAGAGTTGGAGCTGGAGAATAAAAAGGGAAGAATAAGCTTAGGATTTCTGAAGTTGAAAGAAATGAAAAAAAAATTTAAGCCATGAGTTGCAATACTGAGAGATATTACGGGTAAGATCTTGAATGATGCAGGAAGCATCAAAAGAAGATGGAAAGAAATACATGGTTACTGTAAACAAAATAATAGGTTGATACTGAAAAAATCAGCAAGTACAAATGAACAAGGGCCAATGATAGTGAAGGAAGAAGGTCATGTTATTCTAAAGGCACTGGCAAAAAAAAAAAAAAGATTCCAGAAAGTGATGGAATACCAACATGTTTCAACTAACAGATGCACTTTGGGCATGTTCACCAGTCCATGCCAGGAAATTTGGAGGACAGCTGCCTGACCAACTGACTAGAAGAGATCCATATTTGTTCCCATTCCCAAGAAAAGTGATCCAACAGAATGTGGAAATTATTGAACAATATAATTAATATCACACGGAAGCAAAATATTACTGAAGGTCATCCAAAAACAGAATAGTACATTGACAGAGAACTACCTACCAGAAGTTAAACTGGGTTTAGAAGAGGCCATGGCATCAGGGATATCACAGCTGATGTCAGATAGACTCAGGCTGAAAGCAGTAAATAATAGAAGAACGTCTATTTGAGTTTTAATGACTATGCAAAGGCATCTGACTGTGTGGATCATATCACACTATGACTAACATTGAGAAGGCTAGGAATCCCATAACACTTAATTAGTCTCATATAAAACCTATATCTAGAAAGCTATTGTCTAAACAGAGCAAGAAAGGTATCAGGGCTGTACCCTTCCTCCACACCTATTCAATCTGTACACAGAGCAAATCATTCAAAAAGCTAGACCCTATGAGAAAGAATGTGGCATAAAGATTTAGGGGAAGACACATCAACAAACTGTGTTACCCAGATCACACAACCTTGCTTGCTGAAAGTGAAGAGGACATGAAAATCTTGTTGCAGAAGATTAAAGACTACGACCTTCAATATAGATTGCATCTCAATTTCAGGAAGACAAAAAATCCTCACTGGACCATAAGCAACATAGATGGAGAAAAGACTGAAGTTGTCAATGACTTCTTCTTACTTGGATCCACAATCAACATCTTTGGTACCAGCAGTCAGAAGAAGATATATTACATTGGGAAAGTCCTCTGTCAGGGACCTCTCCAAGGAGCAATGATGTTAGTTTGAAGGCTAAGGTGCACCTAATTCAGGCTATGGTCTTTTCAACCATTTGGTGTGACCCTGAGAGCAGGTCAATGAATAAGGACGACAGGGGAATTGATGCCTTTGAATTGTGATGTTAGAGAAGAGTAGTGAATATACCATAGACTGCCAAAAGGACAAACAGGTCCTGGAAGCAGTGCAGCCAGAATGTTCCTTGGGAGCAAGGATGGTGAACTGTGTCACATCCTTTGGGCTTATTGTCATGAGGGATTATTTCTTGGAAAGGGACATCATATATAGGAAAGCAGAGGGTCAGTAAAGACCCTCAATGAGATGGATTGACACAGTGATTGCAGCAATGGACTCAAGGGTGTCAGGGATGAGGAGGATGGCACAGAATAGGAGAGGGTTCAGATTCGTTGTTCATGGTGTCACCGTGAGTCATAGGTGACTCCAGTGCACCTAACCACCATCACCACCACCACCACCACCACCACCACCACCACGAACAGGAAGAAAACACCTCCGTTTCTCTGATGATCTGGCTGTCTGAATTATTCTGCGGATATCTGCAGAGTGCCCCTTCAGCCTTGCTGTTAAAAATCCTAATCCACTATTACTAGTATGCCTACCCAATAGATCTCTAGCATTCAGGTGAGAAAGTGGCTCACCACCTCAAAAAAAGACGCCAGTTCTCGGAAGCTAAGCAGGGTCAGGCCTGGTTATTACTTGGATGGGAGACTGCCTGGGAATACCGGGTGCTGTAGGCTAATAAAAAAAAAAAAGACGCCAGTGACTCAGCATCACTCTGGTTAGATGCTTTGAGCTGTTTTTCCAGTATTATTGGTAAGTGCATCCTAAGCCATAGATCCTCTTTGCATCCTGTGTACCGGGTCAGGTGCCTCTCTAGGAGACAGCTGGCCAAGGGCGGGGTACAATCCATGCGGCAGAAACGAGCTTCTGTTTGTGGAGCTGAGAGATAGGGATGGAAAGCACAGTCATCATCTTGTTAGTCTCAAGCCCAGTTGCCATGGAGACTATTCTGTACAGTGCTAACAAGTGAAAGTGCAAAGCAGAGAGTCGAGAGAGGTGGTAACCATGCAAGGATGTGCCTAAACAGATCTTGTTAGATGCAACAGTGCACCTGAAAAATGTTAATCTGAGGAAAGAAGGAATTGTTTTCACTTTTCCAGGCATAGATGCCTGCAAGGAAAACACACATTGCCTAACTAACATAATCACAGATAAATCTGAATTACCTTAACAAGTTTTAATGAGTTTCAGCAATACATTGAATATGTTAGCATGTTGGGGCCTTTTCACATCCCAACGTGATAAATGGAATTTAAAACTAGATGAAACATGTGTTACTAGAAGAATCCTTTATTCAGCACAAACATACTTCAAACTCAAACTCAAAGCCACTGACTTGGTTCAGACTCATAGGAACCCTCCTTTGAGCTCCTGGAGGATCTGAAATGCCGGACGCTCTCAGTCTTTGGATTAGTCATGTAACTGGCTTTGGATGATGTCACCAGAGCTCTCTAAAACTTACTTAGGAGCCCAAGATGTACGACAGAAAAGCAGTGGTTATTTAGCCACAGCAAGGGTGACAGTGGAGGGATACAATCAGGAACTCTGAGGATCAGTGAAAATTCCTTCAAAGCCACTGGCTTAAACAACAACAGAAGTGAGGGTGAGGGTGGGGAGTAATGTATGTCCAAATGAAAATGACTAACTACTTTAATAGATAAGCCTACTGCTAGCCTTCAGAGCACAATTAATCAAAGGTTAAATATTATTCTTTGTGTATTTACTCTGAAATAATAATTGATTAATAGCTGAGCACCAACAATTCTATAGGCATTATGACAAGCAGGCTCCATGCACTGTCTTGCTTAATCATCACAACTCCTCGTGTGATGTGGAAGGTATTTGCAGGGACCAGCCTCTGATCTTGGCTCTTCAGGTCTGGATTAGCTTTGACTTTAGCGTCAATTTCTGCAGCATCCTGTCCAGAGGTCACAGCTGCAGTTCTTCAATCTTCAAGTAAGGGAAGCTTACTTTTATCTCCATTATTCCAGCAATTACAATTATTTGGAGACACTTAGGCGCCTGCGTAAGTGAACTCAGGAGCTTTAGTGAGCAGGGAGGTAAACCCAAAGGTGGCCAGATTCTCCAAGGGAGAAAGATGGGCAATTTCTTCTCGTGTGATTTACAGCCTCTGAAAACCTGCTAGAGGGTGAACAGTGAGTCAGTTCTAACTCAATGGCCACAAGTGTGAAGGTTTGTGGATTTTTTAACCCCCCTGAATGAAATACTTATTCCCTCAAAATCGTTAGAGTGGTTTTTATATGGAATCACAACTGTTTTAAACTGACTCTGTTCTCCTTATTTATGTATTTGCTGAATACAATTACTAATCTATATTTCTGCCCATGTGCTGTTTACCGCTGTTATTTACAATTTTAATACATTGCTATCACAAACTGTCTTCACAAAGTAATTATAAGTGCAGTAGAAAAGTCACTAGGAATTTTTTCTTTTTGCCTTTCCTAAATTAATTATGATCACAAAAATTTGAGAGCTACCACTCAAATGTCCTACTACTCAAATTTTATTTCTACAGAGCTCTGGTGGCATGGTCTTTAGGGACTCATGCTGCGAACCCTACGGCCACCCTTCTCTTTGAACTCACCAGCAGCTCTACAGGAGAAAGATGAGCAATCGCTTTACAATCAAAGAAACCTGTGGGAGGGTCAACTGTGAGTCAGATCCAACTTGAAGGAATAAGTGAGTATTTCCTTTACTGTGAACTAATCCCTTAGAAACTGCAGCTTAGATTATTCTTTGTAGAGAATGCCTTTGGAGTGCTTATCCTTAGGCAAATGCTAATTATTTCTTAAGAACCAACTCTAGGTTTACTAATTTTTAACTCTAACTTCAGCTAACGCCCTACAGGAAATTGCCACCATGTGACTCACTTGATAACTGGCAGTGCTGGCTGTTATAAAGCAGCCACTCTGTATGTGCCTCGTGTGCTCGGGTAAGGACAGGCCTCGTTTCATCACGGGCTCAACATTTCACCAAGTGTGTGATATGTGGACCGTAATCAGTGTCTGAGAACTAACAGTATCTCCTCCAATTGCTTCATACATCACTGAAGTCTTCATTTAGGGTCCTTTAGTAAGACTTTAACCTCTAAATAGAAGCATTAAAGCAGAATTCACAGAAAATCTAGGGAAAAGGTAGTTAAAAATAAGTAATGAGACTTATACAGCTGTTAAAGGGTAGACTGAGCAAAGGCAGTAACTGTCTTGGAATACAAGATATTATTAGTAATGCTGATTATTACAGGGAAATAGAAAGAGCCCTGAGACTATAGTTTGAAAAAACTATTTTAACTTTAGGAATTAATGCAACTCTGCCCTGTTTATACCATGCAGACTACACTAAAATCAGGCATCCCTTCTGACTGTTCATTGTCCACTGCGTTGCAATCACAAAGGCAAGCTTGTATCCACCAGCTGCTCTGCAGAAGGATGGGCAATTTCCTCTCATGTGACTAACTGCCTCTGGAAACCTGCTGGAGGGTCAGCTGTGGGTCAGTTCCGACTTGAGGGTGCATAAAAACAACATGTCATACTGAACCTGGTTCTCACTTAGTGAACTTATAATACAGAGTAGAACTGTCCCATAGGAATGAGTTTCCAAGGCTGCAAAATCACTTGGAAACAGTCTACCACATCTCTATGTGCGTGGCTGCTGATTTCAATACTGCTGACCTCCTGCTAGCAGCTAAGCACCTAAACACTGCCCATCAGGAAAGACTTGTTTGTCCTATCAATTGTTAAACATCCTGAATATCACCCAAAAATAGTCAGTAATTGTCTGTTGTTGTTGTTCTTATGTGCCATCCTGTTGCTTGTGACTCACAGCAACCTTATGTACAATTACTCTGAACCCTGCCCCGTCCTGAGCCACTGTTTCTGACACACCTACCCCTATTACTCTAGCTGTGTCAATCCAGCTCATCTGGGATCTTCCTGTCCTTCATTGTCTCTCAACCCTTCCAACCATGATGTCCCTCACCATGGACTGTTCCTTCCTGACCATGTGCCCTAAGTATGTAGGATGGAGCTTCAAAATCCTTGCCTCCAAGCAGCAGCCTGGTTTCACCCTCTCCAGGACAGAACTGTTTGTTCTCTTGTCCATCCATGGTGTGTTCAATACTCTTCTCCAGCACCTTAACTCAAAAGCATTGATTGTTCTTCTGTCATCCTTAGTTACGGTCCAGCTCTCTGTTGCAGAGCAAGTAATTTTGAGTCCATGGCCTGAATCAAGCACACTTTGGTCTCTAGACTGATACAGTTGCTCTTTAACATCTTGCTGAGGTCCCTGACAGCTGATTTCCTTAATGCAATTAAATGTCTGTGGTGCTGGAGAAGAGTATTGAGAGTACCATGGACTGCTAGAAAAAAAAACAGATTCATCCTGGAAAGGGTTAACCCAGGCAGCTCCTTGGAGGCAAGGATTCTGAGGCTCCGTCTAACATACTTTGGACATGTTGTAAGGAAAGACCGGTCCTTGGAGAGGGACATCATGCTTGGTAGGGTGGAGGGACAGCGCAGGAGAGGAAGACCCTCTATGAGGTGGATTGATTCAGTGACTGGGATAATCGGGATGAGAATGTCAGAGACACAGGGCAGAGCAGAGTTTAGGGCTGTTGTACATAGGGTCGCTATGAGTCGCAAGCGACTCGACGGCACATAACAACAACAACAATGAAAATGTCTTACCTTCAATCCTATTAAACTCACAGCTGTCCATCGATTCAGACTGATGGGAACTATCATGTTTCTAAGGCTGTAAATCTTAATGGGAAGAGGCTGCCTCATCTTTTTACCTGAGGAGCAGCTGTGGGCTTGCCCAGCTTAACCTTTGGTTAACACCCCAACTCTTTTTTTTTTAATGAATTTTTTATTTTAGACTGGTTTACTTACAAACTTTGTATACATTGTTTTTCACACTGGATTTTTCCCATTTCCTTTTTCCATTCTCCCTACACCCATCAAATTGTGTGATCCTATAGTTCACCACCCCCACCCATCCTCAGACCTCTTCTCTCATCTTTCCCCCTTTGGATCCTCATACACGATCTACAATAATGGTCTTTTACAGTATTTGTCCTTATGAGACAGAGTTAGTTCCCTTAGCATAATGCTCTCCAGTCCCTCTCAAGTTAGGTAGTGATTTACAAAATCATTACTCCTGCATGTTGCGTAGTATTCCAGCATGTGAATGTACCATAATGTCTCAATCCATTCGATTGTGGTAGGATTATTTTGAATGTCTCCATGTTCTTTCAATGGTGAATAAACACTGCTATGAACATTAACACCCCAACTCTTAACCTACCACCCCACCAAAACCATTTGTTCAAGCAGGTTCCAATTCATAATGACCTGCTGTTTGGTTTCCAAGGCAACAAATGTTTACAGGAAAAGACTGCCCGTCTTTTTCCCCTGGAGCCACCAGTGGCTTAGATCCACTGATCTTCTGGTTAGCAGATTGCTACTTAACACGCTATGGGACCAGGGCCCTTTATATTTCATTACTTCCTTCTATATTCCCATCTCATCCCTACTATTTAAGGTGGCCTCTGACAGGCATTCAATACAGGTCTGGTGAGTGATGACTGAATAAACAGGATGCTTCACTCACTGTTCCAGTTCAGAAAACAAAAATAAATTCCTCCAATTCCATTATTTACTTCTCAGATTTGTTGACCTCATTTTTGTTTTCTTTAGAAGGCATTTTGGTGTTCTCTATAGAGCAAAAGTCAATGGTTTTCTCTTACAGCTGTAACAATACTCACGTTTTCGCCTCCTAATAAATTTCCTGAACTCTGCCACTCCCCTCAAGCAACTCTTCTCATTGATGCTTTTCTTTCACTTTCAATGTTCTTGGTGGTCTGTATTCACTTAGGCCTCTAGTTTAACCTCCTAACCATCTCTCATCCACACTGAACTAGTTGCCTACTAATCCGGCTTCACTGGGAATAACTGAAAATGTTGTCAATAGCCTATTAGCTGCTACATCTCGTGATATCTTTTCATCTTCATCTGACCCTATTTCTCCACAGAATTTACCCTTGCCTGTTACGATTTCCTTCTTTAGACACTTTCTGTGATTACCATTCATCTTCACTGTGTCTCCTAATGTCCTTCCTGACTTACTGGCTGCTTCACTTTCTTTATGTCTCTTCTCATGTATGTTGGAACCTATCCAAGGCAAAGGAGATGGTGGCAAGAAGGCAGCTCACAGACGAGAGTTGAGGAGCACTGCTGAGACAGAGTTCAAGGTACAGGCTGGAGACAAGAGTTTTCCAAGCAGGATCACTGTTATTTCAGAAAAATCACTGCTTATAGTCAAGAGTTAAATACCTGCAGGTGTCTAGGTGGACAAACCCCTGAAATGATATCATTGTGAATGTATGCTCACCACTGTCCCAGCCTTGGGATCGTAGAACCGCTCAATGAGCTGCACCACCGTGCTCTTCCCGCAGCCACTGCTGCCCACCAGGGCCAGGGTCTGGCCCTTCTTCACCTGGAGGTTCAGGCCCTGGAGCACAGGGATGTCTGGCCGCGTAGGGTAGTTGAATACAACTTCATTGAATGTCACGTTTCCTTCCAATTTATCCTAGAATCAGAGCAACATTAAATCTGATGGCTGCAATACTAAACATACACTGGACAACCCTCTCCTCTACCATGTTAGAAGGTAGTGAACTTCATGTCCAGGGCTATAAATTGGTTCTTGCTGGTTCAGTTATGTCCAGTGAAATGACACTGGAATGAATTCGTAAAACGTGGGTGAACCAGAACAGTAACTGGGTTGGGGGAAAAATGACAAGTAGACACCCTACTAGAAGCTTACTCTCCTCCTTAGAAAACAAGGGCAGCACAGCACAGTGGGTTGTAGAGCAACCACATCTTGACAGGCAAAGTCAGAAACAACAGTGCCCTGTTCAAAGACGGCAGCCAAAAGTGCCACTTTGTGCCACTCTCCAGAACCCTGGCAAGAGTCAAATCTCTTGCATCAGGCTCCTGAAATGACTCCCTATTCCTCTCTACCTCTCTCATTTCAGTGCTTCATCTTCTACATTATTTTTTTTTCTCAGTTGGCTATCAGACTGTATCATGGAATTTTTAAAAATCCAGGTCTTTTTAAATTTGGTTAATTAGCCACAACAAAACCAGTGCAAATTGGTCGGAAGCTCTGAATATACCATGAGGACTATATGTTAAACTGCTAGTATTTAATAAGTGAAAGCCTTTAAAAGCATACTTTGTTGCTCTACAGATATTATTTACATATGCTCCCTAAGAATTTACAAGACTAAATGGTAATATACATTATTGTCACTTGTTAAAATTAACCCATGAGCAGAAACATTTTCTGTTCTCATTAGCAAATCAAAATGTATTTCTTGACTTTCCTTTTTAGAAGACTTTCAGGAACTGGGAGAAGGTGTTACAATCAAAGCACAGAACTCACTGGCTTCAGGCCGCCTGTGCTGTAGCTGTCAATCAGGGGGACTTGCTCAATGATTTTGATGATGTGGGATGCAGAGACTTTGGCTTTGGCATAATCAGGAGCGAAGGAACTGACTTGCCCAACTGCCATAGCACCAAAGACAATAGCGGAAAATACCCTGCAAAAACCAAGAAAATGTGTATAGACTTAACATCTGCAAAGCACAAAAGGTGATACTTCAACTAGAGGATTGCCTTTAAATTACACAAAGTTACAAAACACAGTTAAAATAGAGTGAAACAAAACAACACTACTTTTCATTCTCAGTTCATATCAGTGTAATACAAGGATCACAAAATCACCCTATCCTCCCTCCCCCCCTTGTATTCTTCCCACCTTTGCAATGTGGCTTTTCAGTTCTTCCGTTTAAGGGGAGTTTATTTTCCTCCTTTTGAATCTGGGCTGGCCTTGAGGCTTGTTTTGACCAACAGGATGTACTGAAAGTGAATGGAGCCAGTTCCAAGCCCATGACTCAGAGGGCTCTGTGTGCTTTGTTCTCTCTCCCAGAATGCTGCTGTCCCCGTGCAAACAAGCCCAGGTTAACCTGCTGGAGGATGAGTCCCAGCCAGCTAGGCGGTATCTATAGACATAGGAGGGGGCTCTGCTGGGACTAGCGACCTTCAACATAGCTGGTCTAACAGCCCTATGGACCAGTGGGCAAAAATAAATGATCACTGTATGGCACAGAAGTTCAGTGTATGTATGCATGTAGCTTTACTGTTTAAGTAGAAATGAACAAAGTCAGTGATGCTGGAATTACATTAGGTTCTTTTTAGAACTGAAACAAACTGAGAGCGATGGGAAAGGAATTTTTTTATAAATCCAAGTAACAGTTTCTCACAGATTCTGACCTCCAGATACATTAACATTCTTCATGCTTGACGTGGGAACCACTGCAGTGTACCTGACTGGGAAGAACTTTACCAACGACCCAGTCCAATTCTCAGTGTTTGTGCCAGGACACTTCCCCCGAGCTAGCTTTCATCTTCTGCTTTAGGAAGTTGCAAGCTCTTTGAGCAATTCAATTGTTGAAAAGTTCTTTTCCATACTGAAGAGAAATCTCCTTCCTCTTGTGCAGCCCTTCAAGTCCTGGAACACTGTTAAAAAAGGTCCTTTGCCTCTCTGGTAACTCTTCTCATTCTTAACGCACAGCTGCCTTTGATCATTCTCCTCATTCTCACCACTCTGCTGTCCTTATCTGGGCATGTTTATCTGTATGCTTTTTTTTTTAAAAAAAAAAAAATAGCAACAACAACAACAACACAACAGTAGGCCTGAACTCCAAGTAATATTTGATAATCCTCTCAGAGTACTGAGATTTCATCATTTCCTCTGGACACTGTGCATGTGTTAATAGCACAGGATGCTTTGCTTTGACTTGATTTTAAACAGCTCCAAATAAATCATACACATGACTCGTCTTTGCTTTGTTATCCTTTATTCTTGTGGGGTCTATTTAAAATAGGTTTATTATGGATTGAATTGGCTCCCCTCAAAATATGTGTTGAACCCTAACCCTTCTGCCTGTGTATATAATCCTGTTTGGGAATGGAGTTCTCTTTATGTTAATGAGGCAATGCCAGTATGAGTTTGTCCTAAATGTCACCACTGAATTATAAAATGAGCAGATGAGACACCAAAGCAAACACAAATGAGGGAAGCCAGATGCTGCATGAGGATTTCCAAAGAACCAAAAAGTGCTGGGGCTACAGAAGCAGAAAATCACAAAGATCTTTCCCTAGAATTTGTGCCTTTTACCTTGACTTCTAAATTCCCATTATTTAAAGCTGCACCCTTAAGGTATTTCTATTCCAGTAGTACTAGAAACCAAGGCAGGGCTGCTCTTCAGAAAGGTCTGCTCTATAAATGTCCCAAAGGGAGCTCTTGTGGCTGAATGGTAAGGAATTGTGCTGCCAACCTAAAGGCAAGCAGTTCAAGTCCACCAGCTGCTTTGAGGGAGAAAGATGGGCAATTTCCTTCTGTGTGATTTATATCTTTTGAAAACCCAATGGAGGGTCAGCTATGAGTCGATTCTGACTTAACATCACATAAAAGGACAGCAAAATATTTTCCAATCCTATATGCCCAAGTTCGATCACTGTTCATGAATTCAATACTTATCTGGGGAAAAATGCATACATCAAATATATCAGTGGTGCTTACTTTTCATCTTTTCAAAGATTAGAAATAATCATAAGCAGTAATTTCATGTCACTTAAGACAGTGAGTGGAAATTTTAAGTCTGGTATGTTTATCTTGAGAAAACAAAGATGCATACACAAGTCAATTTCTAAATAGAACAGAAATATAATGTATTGTACTAATAAATTATATGGCTATGCATATATGATTCCGGTTTCAATGTAAAACTTGTTTCTTGTCGACTGTTACTAATGAGGGCATGCTCTAAAGGGTACAGTCCTACCTATTACCAAATCCAGCAGTTCAGAAAGATTCTATACACTTCATTTCCAAATTTCATATATGAGTACGTCAGAAGTATAATCATATTCAGGCCTGTTTTCTCCTCACTAAGGGTATAATGTAGCAGAAAAATCCCAACCCAATTATTTTTATTTTTCTGAATTTTTCTAATTCTTTCCAACTAGTCTTCTCTTAACCAAATTTTTATCCAAGAATGTCCCAAGGTGTGCAGAACTTAACTTTCTACTCTCTCCTTTCTGTACCACTCAGAAACTTCTTTCAAAGGACCCAGTAGGCTCTCTGGTCAGAGTTAAGACTTCTCTTCCCAAATGACGATGCCTTCTGGGAACTTCTAAGTCACTCACCCAGTGACACTTTTGGAAAGGTCAGAGTAAGTGTGAGTCACAACTGGAGAAAGAGGAAGTTACTAAATCCCACAAATGCAATAAAGTTGCTTCAAGAGTAACAAACTGAGATGCAGAGGCAAAATTCCATTCTCTGAACCACCACCATCTATTGAGATTTCACAGTGGGTCTTTGTATTCAGGCATTAGGCACATCTAGCTGAGCACTACTTTCTTGAGTTGAATCATAAATATCAGCTGATACTTACAAAAGAACATCCTGAAATGGCATGATCTGGCGAGACACCAAATAGGCGCCAAATCGGAAGCAGGCAGCATAGGAGAAGTACATGATAGCCTGAGTGATGGAAAACGTGATGCCAAAGACTTGTGCTTTCCTCAAAGAGTTTCTGAAACAAGAAGAGAGGATACTCAATCGGACTTCTCAGTGGGTCACAGAGGTGTGGCAGACAGGAATGGGCTCACATTGCCAAAGCAATGAGTTTGTATTCACTCTACCACTTACCAGTTGTAAAACTGTCCAACTGCTGAACCTGTTTACCTTTAATGTAGATATAATTACACTTCAAAAGGCTGATATAAATATAAAATGTGCTATGGAATATAGATCCAGAAGCTCTGGTGGCCTACTGGTGGCACAGAATTGAATCTCTCAGCAACTCCATGGGAGAAAGATGGGCAATGTTCCCCCATGCGATTTGCTGCCTCTGAAGACCCACTGAAGGGTCAGCTATAAGTCGGTTCCAACCATATAGTACATAACAACAACACTAATTAATAGTAAAAGCCTGTTAGGAGATTAACAAAGCAAATTTCTTGTCCTATCCTTCTCACTTTGGACATACAACACATATGTAACCTGCAGCAAATGTTTATCAAGACATCTGCCAACGCTCACAAGTTGTAGGGGCTAAGCCGGCCTGGTGACACAGAATAAAATCAGGCAAGTTTGGTCCTTGAGGCCCTGGGAGCGAGAGTTACATAAATATTTTTAAAACAGAAGTAGTTTATGAATAGCATATTAAGAAGGGAAGAAAAGTATCAGCACTTAACTCTTTGCAAGAGTTAGAGATGTGACAAATGGAGGCTGACATACTTGTGATTTCTGAGCCTGACGGAATTCAGTGCTGTGTCAGTGTTGGGTGAACTCCAAATCATAGAGATCTTATGCTACAGATTAGACCAGGCCTATAGGGCTTTCTAGACCATAATCTTTATGGGAGCGGATCGTCAGGTTTTTCAACCACAGAGCTGCTGGGTGAGTTCACAGCATCACTCAGTTAGCAGCTGAGTGTGGACCCGCTGTGTCTCCACAGGTCCTTCAGGGCTGGGTAGGTGTGGGGAGGAGCTGACTGGCAAGGAAGTAGCACTGCTTCAGTCACAACAACTCTACTTTCATCCGTTCCATGGATCTCAAATGAAATTTCTTTCGAATGAAAGGCTTTACTATTACCAAAGCTCCCTTGTGCAAAAGGTTGATAGCTCAAGTCCACCTAGACAAGCTTAAGAACAGGTCTATCCTGAAACACATGGAGGCATGGTGAGTTAAAAAAAAAAAACAAAAACAAACTGGGAAACAGCTTTCTTTCTTTCTTGCTAGTGTCTAAAGTGTGTGTGTAGTGGTGGTGGTGGGGGGTGTTTTTCTTTAACTTATCAATGATATTTAGTCTCCTAAAAGACTGCGTGGTTGGGCTTGCTCATGTTCACAATGATTACTGGAATTCACATTGTGATGAGTTCACTGAAGGAAGAACTGATGGCTTCCATTGGAAAAGGGGCAAAAAGAAGAAGGAATGCAACCCCAGAAAGCACCATCACCTCAGTGTCCCAGAACCCCTCAAAAAATGGATTAATTCTGGACTAGAGCCACATGCTGAGATTTCTCATTTTATGAAATAAGTTCGTTCTGCAAACTTAAGGGAGCTCCAGTGTCCTGGTTTTAAGAAGTTGCATTGCCAATCCCAAGGCACAGAGTTCAAATCCACAAGCTGCTCTGCAGGAAAACGATGATAAATCTACCTCTGAAAACCTGCTGAAGGCTCAGCTATGAGTTGGTTTTGACCTGATGGCACACACAACAACAGCAACATCCAAACTTAACACCAGACAATAATTCTCAGTATTTTCTTGTGTTTTTCCAATCCCATCAGTCAAACACTCTTGGAGAGTCTGCTCCAGAGATGTTACTTTCTGGTTTAGGTTTTTGTAATTTCTCTCTGATAATTATAAGGGCATCTCAACTGGGTCCTTTTTTGTAGTTTTCCACCTGTTTCCCACCTTCCAGTCAAAGAAGTCTTCCTGGAAACCAATTTGATAACTGAAAAACTTACTCACTCCCCATCTCCCTCTCCAGGTGTTATTACCTGTATGGTACCTGCAAATTGTGTGCATACATATATTCAAACTTTTGCTCCCGAGTCAGAGAAACAACAGTTCGGAAGTTTTCTATTGCTTCAGTGGCAATCTGTAACAGAGACCACCCAGTCAGTAAGAGGCGCAAGGGCAAACTACAGCAATTTGTTTGAATCCTATAAGACAGATTTATAACATTAATTTTATCATTAGATATTATTTCTTTATCATTATCTATGATCTTCTACATGGAAAAAAGAGACAAAGTAATTTATTTCCAGACCTAGAAGGAAGATTAGCTAATGTGATCTTTTTGCAGAAAGAGAAGACTTAAACAAAAAAAGGTACGTGCCTAAAGCCTAAGTGGCAAAATTAGCCTGAAAACTCAGTGCTTTACATGCACTGCAATGTTCCTTCTACTATGATCCAAATGTAAGGTTATAGCTATTTTACATATATATGTATATATCTATAGCTTTAAAAAATAATTTGTGTTTTAGGTGAAAGTCAACATAGTAAATTAGGTTCCCATTTAACATTTTTTAATATAAATTGTTCCATGTCTTTGGTTACATTTTCCACAATGTGTTAGTACCATTTTCATTATTTCTATTCTGATTGTTCTGCTTTAATTAATCAAGCTTCCCTGCCTCTCCTTACTTTCTCATCTATCCTTTATGATAAACATTGACCATTTGGTCTTGTACAATTGATTAATTAAAGAAGCATTGTACTTACAAGTAGAATAAGTAGAACCTATTTTATAAACAAATTTCTTATTTGGCTTAAAGGCCCTCCAGGAGTGGCCTCAATTCTAGATTTAAAGGGCATTTTTAGGGAGATAATCTCAGGGGCTTCTCTTGTCTTTAAAGGTTTAGTAAACCTATCTTTTTATCATCCCTAGGAATGTGTGCTATTCTACATTTTCTCCTCTTCTATCCAGGCCTTTAATTATGTTCTTGGTCAGAACAGTCAGTAATGAATGCAGGGTACCATCTAATTCTTCGGATCTCAGGTTAAATTCATGTGAAATTTACATATTTAAAAAAAGGTAATGTTTCTATTTTTCTGATTATAATTTTTACTCATGATGTTTGAAAACAATATTGGGAAATGCTGGAAAGGTTTAAAATAGAATAAAATTTATATTAGTACATTTTACACATTAATATTCAATTAACTCATTACTGTCAAATGACAACTGACTCACAGCTGACTCTCCAGCTGGCTTCCAAGGTTATACACTGCACAAGGTTATACACTCCTGTCTTTCTCCGTAGGAGATGCTGGTTGATTTGCACCACCAGAGGTGCATGGCCTTTGGGTCAGCAGTACAACTCCCAATGGAGTATACACACTACCAGAGCTCTCTAGTTTTCATATTTTAAAAGTATTAGCAAATCAAATGAACTTGAGATAAAAATCTGCTTTTGATTTTATATTATTTTTTACTAACAAATATAAACATTACTAATGTATTTTTCAAGGTCAGTAAATACTAATAATCACACATTTAACAGACCACTTAATATTTTAGCCATTTAAACATTTCTCTATTACAAAACAAGATTTACAGATCTCTTATTAAAAATTGTGACAAACAGACATTGTTGTACATCAATTTTGTCCATATTGATTAAGCTTATTTCTTCAATGTAAAATTACTAAGTCAAAAAGAATAAACTGTTTTTAAAGGAATATGGTAAATATTATAAAAAATACTAGGCTTACTGATCTGATAGATTAGTGGAACTTCCAAATACCATATACCTCTTAGTCACCCTTCAAGCCTGGAATGGAATTCATCCCCCTATTACACAATTTCTAGCGGAAGTATACTCAAGACTGCAGCACGATCAACCACACCAGGAAGGATACAATCCTTTCACCAACCAATCATACAAGATCAAAAGGGCAGCATTTATCCATGGATGAAGCTTGGAAAGCAGGAAGGGATGAGAAAGATGAATGAATGAAAACAGGAAAAATGGGGATAAAGAGAGAAGAATACTGTTACAATGTGGGAACTGTAATCAGTATCATGAAGCATAATTTTTTATGAACTGTTTAGTGGAAAATCAATTTGCTCTGCAAACTTTCATTCAAATAATAAAAAAAAATGATAAAGGCATTAAGTCTGCTTTGTGGACTAATTAAAAATAGTATTAAAAGGGCAGGCCCCCTATTATTGTGTTCTTAAAAATGGATTTAAAAATTATATATTACTTTCCCACTTAAAAAGGCAAAAAAAAAAAAAATTGAAATACATTTACCAAAAGCTATGTATAAAGATATGGGTGCCAGATTACATTTATGTTAAAATATGTTGTAAATAGATTTACACATTAGCAAAATAATTAGTATTCATTTTTTTAAATCCCAGAAGTACAGAAAGCAAAAATTTTATCTCAAATCAAACCTACAAAGGAAATCTTTGTTCAGAAACATGTCAGAAGTACTTATAAGGGTTCAAACAAGCCAAAAAAATACCAACAAAAACCCCAACAAATCCAACACTTTTCTATAGTAGCAAGAAAATTCAACTAGAATAGTTTCAGCTGAAAACAAATCCAAGATTTTAGAAACATATTGTGTATATCATTTTTTAAGTCAGGAGTGTCTTGTTCATAATTGGTTTATAAATACAGTCACTTTTCAGTGTGTATACAGCCCCACAGCAGTGAAAGAGCTTATGATTCATCGACCTCACATGCCGAGTAAACAATATAATCACTTCAAAATTAGAGTCTTCACATTGCCTCCCAATGAAGCAATTAGGAAAGGGCTTAATTAGCTCCCTGCATCCTCCAGCTTCTTTTATTTCAAACGTATTAATGGAGACTCACTCAGAAACCAAGTGAGAGAGAACTTCCAATTGGAGGAGTACATAGCATTGAGTTTTCTTCAGTAACTCACGCACTGAAAAATTATGAAGAAAAGAAAAGAACGTCTAGATACAATTATTAGAGAAGTGAGGACCTAGCCTTATATTTATCTTCTGATCTTCAAATAAACAGGCATTTACAATTTCTAAAAAGGAAACAACATCCACGTTCTAGAAGTGCTCGTTAATAATCTATCCCAATATGGTCAACGAGGCCTCAGGCGGTGTAGGAAGTTGCTCTGCTAACTCACCAGCAGTGCGTCTCTTGAGGATCAAATCCGCCAGCAGCTCTGAGGGGCAAAGATGGGCAATCTCCTCCTGTATAACCTCCAAAAACCTGCTGAAAGGTCAGCTATGAGGGGGCCCTAATTCAAAAGCAGTTAAGTTTGGAGCCAGAGAATGTGCTACTCAGTAGTAGAATGGAGATTATGAGCAAGCACCGTTATCACATCATCTCTGGAATCCAGAGCCTGTTTTATCCCTCTAAGTAAAAAATGGCCCTGGTCCTCATGAAGGTCATTATAGTAGGGAAGGTTGGGCATCATCAACAAACAAAGAAAAATCAAGTGCCTAGAGATAACGTGAATGAAGGGATCAAGGACGCATTCTCTGAGGAGGCAATGTCTCTGCACTAGCCATGGAAGATGACACTGGACCTGTTCCCAGCATTCTTGGAAGTGAAAAGAGGAGGACAGGGCCAGAGAGGGAACTGGTTCAAGGTAAGAGCATAGGTCTCATCAGAGGCTGGAACATGCATTGTATGAGCCAAACTAAAAAGGTTAGACTTCTTCCCCCAGCCCCAGGTGTAATCAGAAGCCACTGAAGGGTATTAAGTAGAGGGTATCATGATCTGCCTTATGTTTTTAAGAGATCAGTTTGTATGAAAAATGCAGAATGTAAATGGACAAGTATGGAAGAAAGTGGAGCAGGAAGACCAGTTGGGAGACATGTGGTTGTGCGACTTTGATCAAGCTACTTGTCCTTTCTGAACTTCAGGCATTACAGCCATTCAACAGGAATAATTCAACATGGTTATTAAGAGCATTAAAAATAATGTGTATGTGCATCTAAATTCCAAAATCAATCTCCACAATAGTCTATGTGCTTCCTATTGCCAAAGGGGCCCTTTAGAGTAGTGAAAGAAGATCTTCACCCTGAAACCTACAGCATCCCTTTTCAGCAGGAAGTAGCTAAGAGAATACGCCATCACTTTCTTTATGAATCAGGGTGAAATGTCTCTCAGGGAGGAGTGATAGGGAATGGCAAAGGACACACTGACAAAGGAGATTAATCAGAACTGGTTTTGACAAGCACTGTGGTAATGGGACAACGAAAATAGACTTTCAAGGAAGAAAAAAGAGGAATGAACTGGGGGGGGGTAGAGAAAATAGTGCAACAATGAATGAATGGAAATCCAAAATCTCTGTAAATGTTCATTAAAATTAATAAAATAAAATTTCAAAAAAATAATGTGTATAGATCTTTGCCCCTCACCCTCTGTCCTTTTTGGCTGACAGCATGCTGTAAGATTTGGGTTCGCCCTGTCTTTTCAGGTGTCCTTTCTCCCTCTTTTCTTTCTTTTTCATTAACTCTTTTGCATGACTCACCTTTCACTATCTATGCCTCTGTCTTATTGCCATAACAAAGCTTTTCATTTGTTTTGCTAAAAAAAAAAAATTAACCCAAAAGCAAACAAAAGAAAAGAAAAACGTGTACAAATCTTATTTCCTTCCAAGGTGGGAGTTACTTTGCCCAGAAAAAACAGCCACACGAGTGGACTGAGAACCAGTGCCACTCTGTCCTCCCCAAGTTCCTGCCCTAACTCTTGCGAACTTGGGAATATTCTTTCATGAGTACATATATTCCTGCTTTATCATAATAGTTTGAGGGCTCAGTCTCACTCTGATTTCTCAGTTTTGCAATGATACAGATTTGTGGTAGCAGATTATATTCTGTTCCTTGCAAACCTCTATTTTAAAACAGAGATTACTTTAATTCCAAACTGCCTGAGTTTTAATCTTGAAAGAAAGAAATGGAGGGAGAAAGGACAATGTCCTGAAACCAAAAAGCCCATTTAAAGAAAATTAGTTTTCAATCCAAGGATGGGCTTTCCTCATTGCCTTCAGCTTTTAATCTGCTAAACTAGTATCAAAATAGACAGCTTTACAGTATGGTTATGACAGTATTCCTAGCACCATGGTACTAGCTAGTAACAAAACAACACTGATTAAAATCTTTCTGTCTACGTAGATAAGTGATCACACTTTAGTTTCACTCACCTTCCCAGCACCTTCAAGCTCTTTTTTGTCTTTCAGCGCTTGTCCAGACAACATTTTCATTTCAATAACTCCTGCAATGGCAATGAGGGGCACAACTGCCAGAAGTAAAAGGGTTAGTTGCCAGCCGTAGATTAAGGATATAATAATGCCTGTCCCAAGGTTTGCTATATTCTGGGCAATTACAGCAAGCCTGGAACCGGTAGCCTACGAAACAAACAAAACCAAATTAGAGTGAAACTTTCATATTACTTTTAAAATCCTTGCTTGTAAACCCTTAACAAGTCTAAAAATTCAATTTCATGAAAATCTCCTAAATATATTCTCAGTTATTAAAAAAGAAAATATTTTCCTAGAAGAATTTTAGTTGGTTTCTAAAATAATAACTTTCAAAACATAAGAATAAATAATGAAAGCAGATCAGTAATCTAGAGTTGAATAATTTATTTCTATCTCTTCTGATTTACTAGTACCAAATAAATCTTCATTGAGTGTGGTCGTTAAAACCAATCAACTAACCAAGCCACTGTCATCAAGTTATTCCAAAAAGGCTTTAAATCTTTATGAAAGCGAACTGCCTTTTCTCTCTCCCTCAGAGGGGCTCATGGGTTTAAACCACTGACCCTCTGGGTAGCAATCCATTGCTTTATTCTCTGTGCCATCACCGCTACACACCGCCAAAGAAAGTTTTGTAATTTAGCAATACTAAGGAGTTATACGATTATATTAAATTAGGAATAGTGAAAATTTCCAGTTGCAGGTACCTAGCTATTTATATTGTTGTTACCACATAATTGACTCTCACGAGGACCTTCTATATGACAGGACAGAACACTGCTTGGCCCTGTGTCACTTTCCTGATTGTTGACATAACTGAATCCACTGTTGCCGCTGTTGTTTCAATTCATCACATGAGGAGTGTCCCCAGTTTTCACTGATGCTGTCCTTTACGAAACACGCAGTCTTTGGCCTTTCATAATAATGTATCCAAAGGATAAAAAAAACCCACAACAATGCCACTGAGTCAGCTCCCGCTCGGGATGCTGGTGACGATGGTCCACTGGTGTCCAAGGCTCTGTCACCACCCTCCTTTCTAAGGAGCATCCTGCTGCTTCTAAGAGGGCTGTGTTCATTCTTCTCACAGTCCGTGGTATAGTTACAATTTTCACCAACAACACAGTTCAAATGCATTAATTCTTTTCTCTTTTTTTCCATTATGAAGATTTTGAAGACTATGTAATACAACTGAAAAGACCATGGCTTGAGTCAGGCATGCCTTAGACATCAAAGTGAAGTCCTTGTATTTTAAAAATGTAAAGAGATCATTTGAAGTAGACTTAATGTGACTTCTTGACTCCTTTTTCTTTATAGTGAGTGCTGGTCCAAACAGAATGAAGTTGGCAATTTTTTAGATTTTTTACAGTTATCATGCTATCTATTGGTATGGTTATAAGGGTATCTTACTACATCACATCCAGGTATAATCTATACTAAAGGCTGTAATCTTTGACTTTCACCAGGAAACTCTTCAAGCAGTCTTCATATTTTTAGCAAGCAAAGGTGTGTCAGCCTGGTGTTGCTAATAAATCTTCCTCCAATTCTGGCACTACATATTTTCCCCCTGTAGTCCAGGTTATCTGTTCTGTATATAGACTGAATGAAGAAGCTGAAAGGATATATCTCTGTTGCACACTATTTCCAATTTTAAACCCTTGTTCAGCTGAAAGAGAGGCCTGCTGATCCATCCACAATTTTCTATTGATTAAGTACAATAATTATTCTTCTATTAAATTTTCTCATGGCATGAGTAACACTGTAAGTAAAAAGGAGAGTTTATAAATTACTAATACTCTGTAGGGTATATTTTAACGAGCTGTGGTTGCATAGTCAGTAAAGAGCTGTGCTGCTAGCTGAAAGGTCCCACCTCCCCGGTGGAGGGAACTGACCAGGTACTCCAAGGAAGAAAGATGGAAAATCTCCTTCCTGTGTGATTTATAGCCTCCGAAGACTTGCTGGAGGGTCAACTGTGAGTAAATTCCCACTTGAAAGCAGTAACTTTGGCAATATAGTATACTTAAATATTTAAGATTTTGGCAATATACTGCAGGATATAATATTCTGGTTAAAATCCTATTGACGCCTCTGTTAAGCAATGACACCTGTAATGAGAAAATACGTCCCATGCTGAGGTCAAAGGTGCTCTATTAGGACAAACACCGACAGGAAGGGAGCACATACCCCTTTCACTTGAGCAGCATCATTGGCAAGTCTGGTGGTCAGTGCTCCTGTGGTGTTTTTAGGGTCATCAAACCAACTCACATCCTGTGGGACAGAAAGTCATTTTTATTATTTGGTCACCACAAAAATGAGACTCTGACTCAACAGAGGGAAATGAGTAGGTAAGTCTTATCTCTACATCCTCTGCATTTTTATACAGATTAGGGGCTCAGCAGCTATCTGAACAACACACATAAAAAGCTGACTTGCCAAAAGTTTTCTGAATGCCGACTTGGTTTGAGGCATGGATACAGGTGCTACATCTACAAAATGTGAACTAGGATGAAGTTGCTGGTCTCGAGAAGCTTAGGTTTTAGTGATGAGAAGCAGAGGAACAAATATTGTTTGGTGCCCTTGTGTCCACTACAGCTCACAGTGATGCTATGAACAAACCTTGCCCTACCCTGCACCATCGTACAAGCTCAGATACGCTGGAGGTCACTGGGAGTCACTATGACAATCTGTCTTGCTGAGGGTTCCACTTTATACTATGAAGAAAAAAGGAACAGATAAGAAGGGGGGAGGGGAATCAAGAGATGGTGCTATTCTACAGATAAGGAATGAGATGAGGGGAGATTCTTTAACATGACCTTTGAACAAAGACCTGAATGAAGGGAGGGATAATGAGACTATGGGCGGCAGGGGAAGAAAAAAAAGAATGGGAGAAACAGTAGTAAGTGTATTGGACCTAAGGTAAAAGTATACTCAATCTGCTCTTGTACCAGCAAAAAGGGCTACTGTCAGTTTAAAAGCAACACATTAGAGGGTTATGTGTTCTGTGCAACCGTAAAAATTGCAGATTTCACTCTCAGTGATAAGGGTAGCTTTCAAAAGGCTTTAGGCAGAGGAGTGTGATCCAAGTTATATTTTAAAAGAATAACTAGTTGCTACAAAGTGGACATACTAAAGTGGGGTTGTGAGACCAGTAGGAGGCTACTATGGTATTGAAATATCCAATACAGAAAAAGAGAGGAAACAACTAAGAGATACCATTTTACCCCAGAAAGAATAGCAAAATATAACAGAGTGGCAAACAACAAACGCTGGTGAGGCTGTGGAGAAACTGGAACCCTTATTCACTGTTGGTGGGAGTGTAAAATAGTGCAACCACTATGGAAGGCTGTATGACACTCTCTCAAAAAGTTGCAAATAGAAATACCATTTGACCCAGCAATTCCATTACTGGGAATATACTCTAAAGAAACCGTAACTGCCACCCGGGCAGATATATGCACACCCAGGTTTATTGTGGCTTTGTTCACAATAGCAAAGGGTTGGAAACAACCTAAGTGCCCATAAACAAATGAATGGAGAAGCTGTGGTATATTCACACAATGGAATACTATGCCGCATTGAAAAACAAGGCAACTCATGCAATATTATTCAAAATGGGTGACCCTGGAGGACATTATGCTGAGTGAAATATCTCAGTCACAAAAGGACAAATAGTATAGTGCCACTGTTGTAAAACAGGACTGACATCAGGGTTGGGGTGAGACTGAGAAAGATTGGATAAATTATGTATTCTGCATTGAAACAGAACAGAGAGAACTGTTTAAAAGTGATATATGATTGGGTATTATGATTATGACAAGAGTCCAGAATGAAGGCTGCATAATGGAGTGTACTGGGGGTGGGGGGAGCGCGGTGCATACCAATGAAATAATTTTTTACTTTTCAAAGAGAAGAGTGAACTGAGGTGGAGGAAGGGGTGGGCAGGGAGAAAAATGCAACAATGAATGAATGGAAATCCAAAATCTCTGTGAACGTTCATTAAAATTAATAAAATTAAAAATAGGGGGGGAAAAGAAAGAGAGGAGTCAAGGGTGAGTTCTAAAGTTTTGAACTAAATAACTGGTAGAATGGAGCTCATAGGGAAGGGAGAATCAACAGTTCGATTATGGACATGTTTAATGGGAAATACTTATTAGATACAAATGTAGATGTTGAATAACTTGAGTTAAAAACAAATCAACAAAAGCAATTCAGACTAAACAGCATTCAAAATCAAGTAGTAATGTCTTTGTAAGACTACCTAATTTTTTTATTCTGTTGTTGTTGATTGCCATCGAGTTGAGCACAACTCATAGCGACCCTATCAACAAAAGGCCTGAAGCTTTTCTATAACGATCATCATTTATCAAAGTTCATAGAATTTCCAGAGGCATGCTGTCTAGGAAGTGGATGACACTCTTGCTTCCAATTTCTTTTATTCTATAAATGTTAAAAAATTATTAATTTGAAGCATAATTTACATTTCTTATAAAAATAACTGGTACTGAGAAGTTATCAGTACAGGTGGTTTGCCTTTAAACAATAGGTAATCTTTTTCCAAAAGAAATCTTTAAGAAATAACAAAGAGCTAGAACTTACTGTAACCACAACAAACAACACACTGCCATCAAGTTGGAATCAACTCACAACTGACCCTCCAGCAGGTATGCAGATGCTATAAACAGCATGAGAGAAGACTGCCAATCTTTCTCAAAAAAAAAATAGAGCTGGAGCATTTAAATTGCTTGCCTTTGGGTTGCCAGTGCAACTCTTTGCCCTGTAGGTCACAGAGTTCCTTATCATTTACTATAGCGAGCATTAATTCGCTTTCTAATATACTTATATATTTTCACAGTATGCCCTTGAAGGCAGGGATCACCCATATTAGAATGTCTTAACAATATTTAACAGTACTGTGCCTTACAAGAAGAAGACATTTAATGTGTGCTTACTGTTCTTTGTAATTTATGTAGCGGGTCATACACAAAACATTAGCTAAGCTCCTGATTTATATCGGACCTATGAGTTGGTCTAGAGGCTCGTGGGTTAATGAGGCATTTGGTTTTAAACCAAGGTTGACATAGAGCCTAAGCAGAATCTCAGCTATAAATACAATTTGAAGTTTAAGTTCTCAGACAATATCCCCATCAAATGGTTCTCTTTCAATTCAGGGATTCAGTCTTGGGTCTGTCAATCATTAGCTAGCAATTCTCACAAGTATACCATCTTTCTGAGTGGGAGTGGTAGGAATGAACGAGGACTGAGGACCCAAGGGCAGCTGGAGAAGTATGTCATCTAGAACGTGTAATGCCACAAACTGATGCTTTTTAGCCAGGGTTTACGGACCACTAGTCTGTCAGGGGCATCCTTTTGGAGCTTCATTTTATTTAATAGCATGATTAAATAGTGTAAAATGTGAGAGGAATTTAATTAGAAGTTACTAGCTAACAACACTATAATTTGAATTAATACATCAGTCTACCTTGGAAAAAGAACTGGGTGATGAAGAAATGGATCACAGAGACGAATTTTTACTTTTGGTAAGAAAGGACATAGAGGGCATCCTGTGAAAGAAAGAAAGACTGTGTCCTTTGTTTTCTGGGGAAGAGGGAAGAGGGGCAAAAGATATTGATGAACACCTCCGACCACTCTGCCTAGGTCTTCTGAGAACAAAAGGCTAGAAGATTCTGCAGTGGCAGCTCCTTGTTTGTCTCTCATTCTTTGCCCTCACCAGAGAAAATCGCTTCTGAGCCTGCTTTTAAGGGAGTGAACAGGCAGCTGATCCATGGAGCTGACACTGAGGAAAATACCAACTCAAGGATTCATGCCCTGAGAAACTTGACAATGGGGATCCCGTATACCCTTCACCCAACATACCTGTCTCAGCATGGACTTGAAAACCATGTATCGGAGTCGTTTGGTGAGGATCTCTCCAGCTTTGCCAAAAGTGAAGCCCTGTGATGAAGAACACATTGCATGCTTTATTCAGCAGGTACTGGCTGTGTTTCTCTGACTATATGTACAATGGAAAGGAGTAGGTGGATAGGCTATATACAAGGAGATTAGCTATCACGCCAAGGGTTGTCTAGTCTCACCATTTCACAAAGGGATTGCCTAATCCCACCAATTCCTTTGTGGATTGGCTATTCTTACCATTAAATTGAGTGGATTCAGCAGCAGAATGGGAGTCTCACCATCAGCAAAGAGGAAACATTCATGTAGTATTGCCCTTTGGGGCCAGAAGCTTTTGTGCCAACTAAAATCTACAGCAGGAGCTGTGTCCAAAGCAGAGGACCGGAGACCAAACATGAAACAGAGTGGATCTTGGAACTGCTCTGCCACTGAACCAGTTAAAAGCCTTTTTCCCAAGCTTGCTGGGAGGAATAGAGGGCTGGCATAATTGGCAGTAAGACCTTTGTAACACTGACCTAAAGCTGTGAGTGAGGCTCAAGAGTGAGGTGCCTATGAGCACATTATGGAAGCTGTCCTGACTGTACTCTGAATTATAACCTATGATTTCCCCAGTATAGTTTGGTGTGATCTGTGAGCAATCACAATGGATTTTGGACTCAGTAAAGCAATGATATTGGTGTCAGGATGAGTAGAAAGAGGTGAAGGAGCTTGAGGGACATGTCTGACCTTATGAGAATTGGTTTTGTGTTGTTGATTTTGTTAACAGGGACAGTTCCTCTGTGAATTTGGTGAAGATCAGATATGGCTATCCCCACACAGCCCATGCTCTTTTTACACAAGTTTTAAACTTAAGACTTTTTACAAATGTTTCCTGTAATTTTTGCTTGAAGGTTGGCATACTTCTATCACTACAATTATTTTGTAAAAACAAATATGAGATATCTTCTCACCCCAGTAACAGTAGCAAAATTCAACAGAGCAGCAAACAACAAATTCTGGCAAGGTTGTGGAGAAACTGGAGCTCTTATTCACTGTTGGTGGGAGTGTAAAATGGTGCAACCACTCTTCAAGGCAGTATGGCACTTTCTCAAAAAGTTGGAAATAGAAATACCATTTGATCGAGTAATTCAACTACTGAAAATATACCCTCAAGAAATCAGAAATGTTACCAAAACAGATAGATGCACAACCATGTTTACTGCTGTGTTGTTCACAATAGCAAAGAGATGGAAAAGCCCATCGACAAACAAATGGATAGAGAAGCTATGTGGTATATTTACACAATGAACTATGCAGCACTGAAAAATGAGGAACTCACTAAATATTATAAAAAATGGGTGACCTTGGAGGACATTATGCTGAGTGAAATATCTCAGTAACAAAAGGACAAATATTGCCACAAATTTGCCACAAATAGTGCTAATTAGTACCACTCTTATAAAACAGGACTGACATGGGGGTCGAGGGGAAACTAAGAAAAGAAGAGATAAATAATGTACACTGCATTGAAACAGATGAGGGAAAGAACTGCTAAAAAGGAATATATGATTAGGCATTATTTGCATGACAATAGTCCAGAATAAGAGCTGCATAGTAAAGTGGACTGTGGAGAGTATTGTACAACAATGAACGATTTTTTTTTCAAAGAGAAAAGTGAACTCAGAGGTGGAAGCAGGCAGGGAGGAAAATGTGCAACAATGAATTAATGGAAATCCAAATTCTCTATGAACTTTCATTAAAATATTTTAAAAAATTGAGCATAAAAATTCTTTTGTAAAAGCTGGATGATGAACTCTTCAGATTTTTTTCAATTGAGATTTTAATGAAAGTTTATAGGGAACTTGGATTTCCATTCATTCACTGTTGCACATTTCCCTCCCTGCCCCCCAAATGGCTTTCCTCTTTGAAAAACAAAAGTCTTTCACTGTTGCACAATTCCCCACCGCCACCCAACTCCAGCTCTTATTCAGGACTGTTATGCAAATAATACTTAATCATATATTACATATATTGTTTAACTATGCGTAGCTTACTTAAGTGGTTCTGTTTACTGTTATTATTTTTAGAACACAGGAAAACATTTCAGTACTTTAATGGACTGGTAGTTATTATATCCAAACTTCCATGGCTCACTCAAATCCCATAAGGAGACGCAAGTTTTCATTCTCAGTCATTATATTAAGTCAGATACTGTTACCGTTAGTTTCAACAGGATTTCTAGTTGTAAGGGTGGAAGAAAGCAAGTAAGGGAGCCAGAGAAAGTGAAATATCATTGCTTTACGTACGTTAAAGAAACTTGTGATTTATAATCTTGGACTTACTAACAGCGAAGTCAACAGAAGAGCTCAATCTCATGGCCACTGTGCTAAAACCAACTCATAGCTGACCTTCAACTGGGTTTCTGAGACTGTAAATTGCATGAGAGGACGTTGTTTGTTCACTTTTCTCCCATAAAACTACTGGTGGATCTGAGCCACTGGAGATTCTCAGTCTTTGGGTTAACAGTGTAACTCCTGTGGACTATGCTATCAGAGCTCCCCTTAAATAGAACAACAACTGTTCTAGAGAGCACACTTATCACCAAAAATCAAACCCCCTGGATTGATTACAACTCACAGTGACCTGAGAGAGTAGAGGAGAACTGCCCCATTGAGCTTTCAAAGTTGTAAATTTTGATGAAAGTAGACTCCCACATCTGTGGTACAGTTGATGGGTTTTAGTGGCCAACATTCTAGTTAACAGCCTGGAGTTTTAACCACCGTGCAACCAGAGCTCTTGGAAATTCTGTATCTATGCATTCCAACCAAATAGCACAATTCCTAAAGATAATGAAAATGAAGACACTTACCTGAAGGAAAAATGTAATGAAAGAAATAATGCCAAGGGCTAGAAATAATAGTGAAAACAAATCACTTTGGCGCCGTTTTTCTTCATTAGTACCAGGTTCTGTAAAAAGCTGTAAGAAAATAATTGAAAGGTTTGAGTTCCATAGCAGAAGCCAATATTCTAGGTCAGACCCATTCCCATCTACTATAGTAGTCTGGGTTCAAGATAACCTTAGTGCCCTAATGCTGACATTAAAGCTACCTACCTACATTATGTTTTGCTTAGTGGTCAAGAATGGGTCTGTCATTCAGAAACAAGATCCAGTATGTTTTCTGCTTGTAGTATGTTGGAGATAATGAAAATAATGCAAGATAAGACAAGGCTCCCAATTGTTCATAGGGTCGCTATGACAACTGCCTGGCACCTATAACCACAGCACTTTCTTGGAAAAATCAATGTTCCAAATGCTTCACGAATCTGAGCATCATCTTTTTACAAGAGCCATGCTAATGTTCTCTGTATCTTTCCAATTTTAGTATACGTGCTGCTAAAGCAAGCACTGCTTATAAGCTTTTAAGACCCCAGTCCGTTTCCAAAGCAGATGCATAACACTGTTTTTGTAGATTATGTTATGTTACTTGTCCCTCTGGACTATCCAGGCTCAGTAACTCATTTCTTCAAAATGTCTGGTTATGGCTAAAAAGTTTCTGTAATTTTGTTCCTTGTTTGCTCTACTATATACATGGATCTATTTACAACACATATCAGTATGTTTATAGAAATATGGTCTGCCAAACTCATATAGTAGTGAATATAGTCACATTCACCTACACATCATATGCTCATCTTGTCTGTCACAGTTATGAAAAAAAAGGCACAGAGAAGTGCATAAGAGTTAGAGATTGGAGTAGCACGTACTAGTATCCAAATACTATTGCGTATACAAACTGGCATTAGCAATAACAGACATTAATCTAAGAGTGGACCCGTCTGCTGACAGGCAAATACATACTTCGTTAATGAGGACATTAAATATATATATGTGACCTGATATCACTGTTAGCTAGGTTAGACCTGACTATTCTTCTTTTGTTAATAAAAGTTGGTGTCTGGCCTGTGTTTCTTGTGGTGACTCATCTCTTTCTCCACATGTTCAGCAGTTTGGTAAAGAAGTTCCCAGGCTTGACATGTGAACTCATAAACTCTCATTGTTATTGGTTAGAAGTTACCCATTGCTGACCCACGAGCAAGGTTTTCAAGAGGCTGTAAATCACATTGCAGGAGACTGTCCTTCTTTCTCCTGTGGAGTTCTTGGTGGATTCAAACCACCAGAGAGACACCACATTTGGGTTAGCAGCACAGTCCCTACCAACTGTGGTACTGGTACTAAATCAAGAACATTCCTGCTCATATTCTAAGCTATTGCTGCAGTTGTTATGTGCTGGCAACTCATAGCGATACTATGTACAACAGCTCTGAACCCTGATCTATCTTGTGCCAATCTTACTGTCTCGAATACATCTATCCTCCCATTACCCCAGACACTGAATCAATCTATCTCATTGAGGGTCTTCCTCTCTTGCACTGTTCCTCCACCTTCCCAAGTATGACATCCCTCTCCAAGGACTTGTCCCTCCTCACAACATGTCCAAAGTAGGTCAGACAAAGCTTCAGAATCCTTGCTTCCAAGGAGCAGCCTGGTTTCATCCTCTCCAGGATGAACTTGTTTGTTCTCCTAGCAGTCCATAGTATATTTAGCACTCTTCTCCAGCACCACAGCTCAAAGTCATCAATTCTCCTTCCATCCCTAGTCACTGTCCAGCTCTCTGTTGTAGAGCAAGTAATTGCAAAGACTAGGGCTGGGTCAGGTGCACCTTAGTCTCCAGACTGACATCGTCATTCTTCAGTACTTTGGAGAGGTCTCTGACAGCAGACTTTCCCAATGAAATTTGTCTTTTAATTTCCTGGCTGCTGGTACCAAGAGTGTTGGTTGTGGAATCAAGTAAAGCTGTACAGTTGTAAATGTCACCATGACAGTCAAGGACAGCCAACAAATGCCAACCTTGATCTTTAGGAAGGCATTTCTTTTTCTTTCTAATCCTAACAAGGTGAATGGACATCTTAATAAGTGTGTTTTAGGGAAGATATCTCCCATAAGCAGGGCCTGACAAACATGAGAAATTCTTTATACAAAGAAGATATATCAGCTCATGAGTCTTCTTCAGAGGAATATGAGAAGTATGAGAGCTATGGGAGAATAACCTAATCTGCTTCACTGACTTTCTGAAGAAACTGGTATCCCTGTCCTAAGGTTAATACTTATTACCAAGTTATACGAAGGCCAAAATAATTCATTTTGCTATTATAAACCAGACTGCTACTCACATATATTCAATCTGCTTATGTTCATATACAAGTACTCTATGTGTCTGTGTGCACATGTGTGTGTATTGTTTTAGTATACTCACAAATACAAATAGTTCATTCTATCAAAAATCACAAGTAAATATAAACAAACAGACTTATATCCTTACCCCAATAATCCTTGAAAATATTACTGAAAATGCTGGTTGCAGACCTCCATTAATAATGGCACAGATGATACCAACCACAAAGTAAGGCCATTCTGTTGTATTGAGCTTCATGATTCTCCAAAAGGAAACTGGGGGTACACTTTCATCCTGGAAAGCATAAAATATTACAATGGGCCATTAAAAAAAGATTTATACATAATTCATTTTGTACATATTTTTTCCTTATGGGCAAATTTTTACAATTAAAAAAATCCTAGTCTTATTTCTTTAACAAATGATGTCTACTTATCATCAAATAAAGGTGTTGATAGATTCATTAAGCCTTTATTTTTAAGAGAATAGATGTTTCCAGAAGAATTTAACTTACCCGGAATTTGGAACACAAAATATAGGGATAAACAGAAAAGAAATCTGGAAATCCATCTTTACATTGTATTCTAAAATTCTAATTAAAAATAAAAAATCCTAAATTTCTAAATTCATTTTCAATGTTGAGGGAGAACATTTTGGAGGACAAGACAGGAAGATTCTGGATAACTCCTTCTGGATAACACCCTTACCCAATGCCCAGTTCACTAAACAAAATCTCAGTGAGAGAATTTAAGACAAAATATATATACTCCATACCAGGCCCTCTTCAGTTGTATTAAGGTTTCCATCTTGGGTTTGTGGAGAACGGACACTCTTGCGAGTTGATTTTCTTCTAAGGAGACTAGATTCTGAGTCTTTTGGAGACATTTCCAAGGCATCACTTTCAGAGTCACTAGTTGTACTTTCTTCTTCAATTTCATTTCCTTTTGTCTAAATGAACAATATGCATTAGCTCAGTGATCTAATGAAATCATTCAATGAAGAAGAAAATAATAATTTGCTTAAACAATTAGAGGAAAAGGTTAAAGTTGCACTGCTATCAGTTTTATGATATATTTGGAAGTTAAAAAATAATGAAAGTTAAAACCACAAAACAAGAAAGATATCCCATAAGTAACACTGAAACAAGGCATCCATTCCATGTGTCTTATCTATCTAAATCACTCCTCTTTTTTGTTGATGTTTGGCTCCATCATAAACACTTTAGACAAATGCTCTCAACAGAAATATGGTTTAAGTCATAAGTGTGAGTCACATTTGTCATTTTAAATTTTTTGGCAGTCATTAAAAAAACTATAAAAGGGGACAAAAAACAATTTTAATGAAATATTTTCTTTAATCCACTATATTAAAAATAATCAACTTAGGATATATTCAATATAAAGTGATTAATGAGATATACTTTCCATACTCTTTTTCTCCCCCCTCCAAAGCCATTAGGATTCAGTATGTATTTTCCACTTACAACAATTCAATTCATATTCAAACCTTCTACTGTATTGCCAGCTTTATAACTTCTATAAACATTTTTTTTAAAAAAATTGTCTTACATTATCCTTATTTATTTTTCATCTTCTAAAAAATAAAACCTAAAACAACTGGTCTGACTTCAGGTTCCTTAAGGTCTTCCCCCCCCCTGCTTTTTACGATAATGCAGACTAGCAACATTTATTTATACCATTAAAAAGACAATTACTTTACACCTGAAAAAATTTTAGAAAATACCTGCATAGTGACAAGTTTGAAATAAATGCCTTTCTCTTTCATGAGCTCATCATGATTTCCTTTCTCCACAATGACCCCGTCGTCAAAACCAGCGATGACATCAGCATTTCGGACCGTAGACAAACGATGTGCTATCACAATCGTGGTTCGCCCTTCTCTAGCCTAAAGCAGAGAAGTACAGCTTTTGAATAAATGAACAATTACATTTTTTTTAAAAAAAAAGCTATTCATCCAACTTATATTTGTTGAGCATAATTATTTTGGGCACTGAATCTGTCAAATCTATAGGAGCCTCTGACTTTGGTAAAAGTACAGTCAATGAATAATGATTTTCCATGTTTTATTATGAGAAGTCAAATGCCACATTCACATATTGATATTATGTAAACATCTATTTTACATCTTTCCTATCAGCCTAAGTCTGAAATAAAGTCAGGGACTTAAACTAACATACACAACTCCACACATCTCAGGCACTGACCAATCACTAACGGATCTTGGCCAATTTGCTATCTGGTGTATACCCAGTTAGGGATCAGTCTTATGAACCATAATGCCCTATCTCACAGGGCTATTTATATGATCCTGACAAATAATCAATGTGAGACACTAAAGCACAGTTTTAATGCCACACTGAAGAGGAGATCAAATCTTGGTCTTGATATTTATGAGCCAGGATTTATCCAGCTTTTAACCTCTGACTGGCTCAAGTTCTTCATGTTGGCAACAAATGCACAGATGCCCCACCAAGGAGAGTCTCCGGGGAACCTGGAAGAACCTGGGCCATGTTGTCCCGTATGCTCCCTCTGCTGCTGGTGGACATGATGGTCACACAGCACTGAGTTAGCAGGTGCCCAGTAATGGCTTTCCAGCTCCTAAGTGGCCTGAAGCCCTTCAGCTCAGAAATGCACCACAGAGAGAGGAAAGAAGCATCAGAGAGGTAATTAGGAAGAAATGCACGCAAGTTTCATGTTGTCTCAAAGTGAGCCTAACATGATTTGCTTTAACTTTGGTGCGGCTGGAGTTTTGGGCAGCTTCCCAGCACTCTTGCAGGAAGCCCTGAGCTTTTGTGGCTTGCCAGACCTCGAAGGCAGAACAGCTCTGGGATTATGAAAACAGGGCTGGACGTGTGGCTATGAAGCCTTGGAAGTGGTTTCTCCAGGGAAGCGCTGACTCAGCACAGGAAGAAGAAGTGCCTTCCAGCTCTGGGCCCCTCCAGTCACATAGCAAAGTTTTAGTCAGCTTTGTCTTCTCCCACCTTCTTCAAAGAGAAATAGCCCCTAACTGGACTCATCATAGTGATGTGCACATCCATCAATCTTATAACCACATTTTTAAAATTAAAACAATGGCCAACTGGGTGATCTGAAAACAGGAAAAAAGTTCTCAAAACTCCATTTTCATATAATTCAAATTTTCACGTAACCACCTAGTCTTTAGAACTTATAGCCATGCCAGTCAGTGAAGAGTCACTGTACTATAAACTCAGAAAGATTAAGTAACAGGTTAGCCCAACAGCCAAGTTTTCAAGATCATAGTGAAGACCAATTTTCCTTCAAGTTCACATTTTTCATTTAATATCATTTCTAAAACCTTATATTCATTGCTACTACCCCTTTTTTGTGTTTTTACTGGTTTTATTTATTTTTTTAGTTTTTACTGATATTTTAATTAAAGTTTATAAAGAACTTGGGTTTCCAATCTTTCTTTGTTGCATTTTCCTCCCTGCCCCTCTCTCCCACCCCCACTGCTTTTTTCTTGGGGAAAAAAGTTCTTTTATTATTATACTCACTGCTGCTTTTTAAAAGGTCAGAGAAATAAACATAAAAAATAACTCCAAAGAGGCTTGTTACTTTTAATATTTAAAAGAATCACTTCAGAACTATTATAAAAAGAAGGTATCTGGTTATAACAGGATGCTTTCCTGGGCCAAACTCCACTTTTACCATACTAACAGACCACAGAAACAGAAGGCATTCTCTTCTTACATGCCATCAAGTCAGAACTAACTCACAGCAGATCTACAGTGGGTTTTCAAAGGGGATACCTTGCACAGGAGGAGAATGCCCATCCTTGTCCCATGGAGCCATTGGTGAATCTGAATTGCCTGCCTTTGTGTTGGCAGCTCTCTCTTCAGTCACGAAGCCTCTAGAACTTCCTATGTAACGATACTGTCACACTCTATTTTGTGATCTTATATAGTCAACCTACATTTTCACATAACACTGGTTCTAGCATAATGACCTAGTCTTGGGAAAATAACTGTTGATAATAGTAGATGTTTCAAGAGGAATTAGCAGTGGGCTATTGATATACCTTTGAGTTGTGGTAATGGAGAAGAGTGTTGGCTATTCCATGAACTACCAAAAGAACAAACAAATATATCTTGGAAAAAGTGCAGCCAGAGTGCTCTTCGGAAGCAATGAAATTGAAGTTTTGCTTCTTATACTCTGGACATGTAGCTAAGTGAGGCTATTCCTTAGAAAGGAATATTATGCTTGGAAAGATGGACAGTCAGGGAAGGAGGGAAAGACATCTAATGAGAGGGATTGACACGGCTACTTCAGTAATGGGCTCTAGTGTGTCAGAGATGATGAAGATAGAACTGGATAGGACAGGGTTCAGGTCAGCTGTTCCCTGGGTCACTATGAGTTGTATTTGACTCAGTGACACCTAACAACAACAACTGCAGTAAGAACAACATTCATATGCCTCTAAATCAAATCCGTTTGAACTGACGGCGTACAGACCTTATCAAGGGCCTCCTGAACCACAGCTTCACTTTCTGTGTCCAAAGCTGACGTGGCCTCATCCAGGAGAAGGATTTTGGGGTTTCGGATTAGTGCTCTTGCAATGGCAATTCTCTGTTTCTGTCCTCCACTGAGCTGGGCCCCTCTTTCCCCAACCAACGTGTCAAATTTCTACAACACAGAATATACAAGAAGAGTTAGCAAAAGAAGATGTTTGTCAGTTCAAATTTAAACACAGGAAGTAATTCTATAAACAGTCCCAGTTGCACAGTCCAGTTCTTTAAAACTCAACAACAAATTTCAGTTTTTAAAATTTTATCTATTAACAGTTAATCCTGTATGAGCTTTAAAAGCTGAAGCAGTTTGACATAATTTTTTACGAGGTTCATCTTTATATTAGCTGGTTCTTAACATCCTATATATTTTTCAGCACGCTATTCTCTGAGACATTCACTGTCCAGCTCTCAGATGCACGGTAAGTAGTCTGAAAGAGTATGACCTGAATCAGACACAGCGTAGACCTGAATCAGACACACTGTGGTCCTCAAACTGACATCATTGCTCCTCAATAATTTGAAGAGGTCCCTGACTGTAGATTTTCCCAGCACAATACAGCTCCTGATTTCCTGACTGCTGGTACCAAGAGTGTTGATTGTGGAGCTAAAGTAAGATGAAGTGTTGACAGTTTCAATCTTTTCTCCATCATGTTTCCTATTTGTCCAGTGGTAAGAATTTTTGTTATCTTGACATTGACATGCAAACCACACTGAAAGTTGTATTCTTTGATCTGCAACAAGTGTTTCAAGTCCTCCTTATCTTCAGCAAGCAAGGTTGTGTCATCTGCATAACATAGGTTACTGATGAGTCTTCCTCGGAACTTGATGCCAAATTCTTCTTCACATTCTTCCTATGCATCTGAGAGTTGGAAAATGAATCAGGATGGCAGAAGAATTGATGCCTTTGAGCTGTAGTGTTGGAGAAGGGTAGTGAACATCCCAAAGACTTCCAAATGAACAAATAAGTATATCTTGGAGAAAGTACAGCCAGAGTGTACCTTGGAGACAAGGATGTTAAAGCTTCACCTCACACACTTTGGAGTGTTGCTAGAAGAGGCTACATTTTTTTTTTTTTTTTGAGAGGGACATAATGCTTGAAAAGGTCAGCAAAGGAGGAAGACCCTCAACCAGCTGGACAGACACCGTGACTGCTGCAATGGGCTCTAGTGTGTCAGGAAGTGTGAAGAAGGCACAGGATAGGGCAGGGTTCAGACCTGTTGTTTATAGAGTTGCTATGGGTCATACTGGACTCAACGGTACCTAACTACAACAACACTGTTGGAGTAGTCAGTATGATAAAAATAAAGGACAACTTACCTGAGGCAGTTTCATGATAAAGTTATAGGCATTGGCTTCTTTGACAGCTTTCTCAATTTCATCCATGGTGACATCTTCACGGCCATAGCGAATGTTTTCAGCTATAGTGGTGGCAAATAACACAGGTTCCTGACTCACTACACCAGTAATTTCCCGCAGATATCTCACATTAATAGTCCTAATGTCCTGGCCATCGATACTGACCTGAAATTCAAAGAGTGTGTTATTCATACAGTTAAGGTTGAAATGACAAGTCAGAAAGATCTGCAAAGGTAACCACTGATCACCACAGCATAACCAGCTCAGCAAAAGCCATCTCACCGTTCCTTCTGTGGGGTCATAGAGCCTCTGCATCAGCTGAACTGTGGTACTTTTCCCACAGCCACTGTTGCCAACCAGGGCCACTGTCTGTCCACTCTGAACCTTCAGGTTGAGACCCTTCAAGATCTATCAGGACAAAAGACAAGTAAACATCGGTGCAACTGACAGATACAAGGTCTACCAATTGGCAGCTTAATTTAACACTGGGTTTAGATATGTATATTTTTATAGACTCTTAAAGTTAGAGCCTTTTGACATTTCTAATATGGTTCTGTGAGCTATTGCAACAGATTTTTGATGCAGTAAAGTAATAAGACAGATGTGGGGATGAGTAGAAACAGGTGTGGGAATGTGGAGGACATTGCTGACCTCGTGGGATTTGGTGCTGTTGATGGAGACAGTTCCCCCCCTTTTTTTTTTGGAATTAGTAAGGGCAGATAAGGCTGTCCCCATGTGGCCCTTGCTCCTTTTACGGTGTTTGAGCCAGTACACTGTTTAAACATCATACCTTAACTTCTTTTCGAGATGGGTAACTAAAGTGAACATTTCTGAACTCCAAATTTCCTTTAATATTATCTGGTTTGTGTCCATTTTCTGAATAGCTGTCAATGCCTGGCTCCTACAGAGAATGAAAATTAAAAAGATTACTAACTTATAACTTTAAGTTGTATTTTTAGGAAAGGCTGAGATAATAAGGAATTTTATTCTCAAATGGAATAACTTTTAGGTAAATAGATAAACAGCTCTCTTAGACTTACATTATCAATGATCCTGAAGACTTCATAAGCTGCTCCTCTTGCGTTTGCAAATGCTTCGATGCTTGGCGATGCCTGCCCAATACTGAAAGCTCCAATCAGTACAGAAAAGAAAACCTTAGGAAAGCAAAAGAAAATGTCATGTTGACTAGTTTTCATACAATTTTTGTGAGTTCTTCCCTTTTTATTTTTCAATTTAGCTAATCACATTTAAAATAGCAAAGATGAATAAATACAAGATGCCCTCCCAAGAAGGTAAGATTTTAAGTACTTTTTCCTTTAAAAAGCATTATCAGTCTTAACTGCTGAATGAAATAATAATATAAATTCTACAGAACCATCATATTATAACAGAATATTTTCATAGTAGTTCAACAGCTAAGAATTTCAACTTAGACCAGCAGCAGGTAGTTGTACTTATTATAAAACATTGAGTTGGCACGTACTCATAGCTGACTCAGTGGGTTTTCAAAGGCAGTAAACTGCACAGAAGACTGTATATCTTTCTTCTATGGACCAGCTGGTGGATTTGAACCATGTATGTTTGGGTTGACAGTGCAACTCTTACCCACTAGGCCACCATAGTAAAGTAAATTTGAAGCAAATATTAAGATAGTAAAAAAATCCAGATTGGAACTAAAACTGTATTCTTTGAGTCAGTTTTACAATCTTTGAGTCTCATCTTCCTATGCTACAAAAAAATGGGCAAGATTACATATTTTATCACTATCTAGCAACCACATAAATCTGCTAAAACAGTTTATATGAAAATACTTTATAAATTATGAAACACACATATTTAAGGCATTATTCTTCTTCAGGTGAAATCCCTGCCTACACCCCATCCCCCATCCATACCACACATTCAATGGGGTTTGATAAACAGGCTTTCAGGGGTTTTGTTTTGCACAAGTCAATTTATCATTGGTAGTGGCTTGGCTTGGCTAAAGAATCCTACTAATGTCATCCATGTCTTTTTAAGTCCTATAGGAGCTTTATTATTCAATAACATAAGAATAATTTTGCTACGGGATACTATGTCCATTAACTAAATTCTTGCAATACTAAACTTTTTTTCCATTTGTCAGATGAAGTAACTGAGGCTTATTAAAAATTATTAAGTAATCAAATGTGGTGTAACAAGTTTATTGTTCAAAACAGCTTTTCTAGATTGTTAACGGCCTTTGACTTTTCCTGATGGCTACGTGGTGCTATGAAGGCCTAGTGGTAAGAAGCTGTATTGTAATCCAAAAGGAACACAGTTTGAATCCACCAGATGCTCCAGGAGAGAAAGATGGGGACTCTCCTCCCACATGATTTACTTCTGAAAAACCCGGCGGAGTTGGTTATGAGTTGATTCTGACTCTATAGCACACAACAAGTCTTAGCATGGCTAGGTGGGAACTTGCAAATGGGGTACAGATTATTAAGGAGGAGATCGTCTAGTTTTACCATCCTGCTAAGTTTAAAGTGTGCAGGTTTAGAGGGAGAAGAGGGGATTCATGCCACTAGCAAGAAAGCAGTAGAGAATGCAGGGCATATCCTTATGGACAAGTGATTCCTGTGCCAATCTGACTGGGGCCTAGACAAGGGCAGCAGCAGAGAACCACAGATTTAACTTCAGACAGAGCTGATCTGAGACTGCTGCTCCACGGAGCTGGAGCCAATCTTGTGAGCCTCTACCCAAGCTTACCGAAGGAGCTGTGGTGGGAGATGGTTGTTATTACTATTTGCCATCACATCGGAACCAACCCATAGCTGATCCTCCGGTGGGTTTCCAGAGGCAGTAAATCACAAGGGAGGAGAAGAAGACAGCATAACTGGCAAGACTAACAGAGCTTTGTTAACGCTGACCTAAAATGGGAACACTGGCCTGGGAGTGCAACTGTACTCTTGTAACCTCTTGTTGTTGTTGTTGTTGTTGTGTACCAAGTTGGAAACAACCCATAGCTGACCCTCCGGCGGGCTTTCAGAGGCAATTAATCGCATGGGAGGAGATTACCCATCTTCTCCCGCGGAGCAGTTGGTGGCCTCGAACCACATGTCTTCAGGACTGCAGTGCAGCTTCTTTGCCACTAGGCCACCAGAGCTCTCTTCTTAAGCTTCACTAATAAACCCCATCACCGCGAGTGTGTTTCTGTGAGTTTTATGTGGACATTGCAACACATTAGTGGACTCAGTAGTAGAGAAGCCAGAGAGAGGGACAGTTGATGTATAACTGTTAGGAGTAGGTGTCAAGAGCCTAAAGCTTTGTCTGACCTCATTGGAATGTTTTATGTTGCAGATGTTACAAATGGTGACTGTTCAGTTAATGGCAGTTAGATGCAGCCACCTGGACTCATTTAAAATCAAATACAGTCTCTTTTTAATGCAATATACATTTGATTGGCCTATAAAAAGGGAAGTACATTATTACAAAATGTTCATTATGTACTGCATTAGTTCAAGATACATATTGAGCTTAGTTTGTCAATTATTTCATTGTCTTTAGTTAGGTAAGACAAGATGGTATCCAAAAGCAAACTTTCTGTGATTATACTGAGGATGATAACGTGGAGAACCTCTAAATATAATACTCTTTTAGAAAGAGTGCAGATTTATGCTTATATAAATTCATGAAGTGATCACCTATTATTGGATGAAAGTGAAATAAAGTTACTCTGTGTATTTAGCCATTTGCTGTGAAGAGTAAAAGAGAAAACTGAAGCACTTAGCAGACAGAGTCCAGAACAAAGAAATAATCTCAAGAAAAGAGAATACATCTTACAAGGACTGGCAAGATTCACATTGTTTGGTCTACAGGAGATTTTGTGCAAGGGATTTGCAAAAGTAACAATAAAACTGTTTGTGTTACTAGGTGCTATCAAGTCAGCTCCCACGTGTGGTGGCCCAAGGAAGCACAGATTGGAACCACCCCTTTTCCTACACCATCCTCACAATTTCAAATGTGCTTGAACCCATTGTTACAGTCACTGTGTCAATCCATCCCGTAATCGTCTTCAAGGACTTGTTTCTCCCGACAACACACCCAAAGCATATGAGGTGAAGTAGTCCCATCCTCACCTCTAAAGAGCACAATGGTTGCATTTCCTCCAAGACAGAGCTGGTAGATGGGTCTACCAGATGCAAAGTTCAAGAATTAAAGCACACCTGATCCAAGTCATGAATCCTATATATCTTATATATAGGATCCTATATATGCTTCCTATATATCTGAAACCTGACAATAAATAAAGTTGAAAGAAGAACCGATGCCTTCGAATTGTGGTGTTGGAGAAGACTATTGATTATCTTATGGACTACCAATAGAACAAAACATATCTGTCTTGGAGAAAATGCAACCAGGGTGTTAGAGGCAAGGATTGTAAAACTTCTCATATACTTTTGGGCATGGTGTCAGGAGGAACTGTGGGGAAAGATATCATGCTGGGAAAGGTCAGAGCAAAAGAGGAAGTCCCTCGATGAACTGACATGGTGCCTGTACCAATGGGGTCGAGCATTTTAGAGATAAGGAGGATGGTACAATGTAGGGCAAAGTTCTTATCTGTTCTTCTAGGGTCCCTATGAGTGGAAGGTGACTTGACAGCATCGAACATTTTATATCCTTTCCTTTGACTTTTTTCTTTTCTTTTCCATGTCTTAATCGAAGAATCTTGAGGTTTTTTGCATCATTCAAAAATATATTTTTCTGAAGCCTGGTCACAGGCACTCAATTTCACTAACATTCTTAATTTGGTTTATCTTAATATAATATTACTTACAGTAAGTACTTTCCCAATAGAATATTTTTCTGAGAGGACCAATGTGGTCCCATACCAGAAAGCCAGTGCATAGGACGCATAGATCAACAGGAAAGCAGCACCAATAGAAATGTTAGCTGTAATAGCTTTCTTTATCCCAATTCTTTTAGCTTCCTCTAAATTTTTGTTGTACCTAGGGGAAAGAATAAAAATTATCACACATACTCTTAAGTCTTAAGACAGTATGTTAACATAAATTCAGCAATATACCAGGCCAGAATGACGGCTCCTACTGTTGTAGAATGGGACTGTCCTTGGGGTTGGGGAGAGACTGAGTAAGATGGGTTCAATAATGTATACTGCACTGAAACAGAGAAGGGAGAGAACCGTTTAAAAGAGAGATGTAACTGGGTATTTCTGTCATCACAGGAGACTAGAGCGAGGGCTGCATGGTGGAGGGGACCTGGGGGAGGGTTTGTAAAACAATGAAAGAATCTTTTCTTTTACTTTTCCATAATTTTTGGACTCATGTACTTATAACTTGTTAGTCAAATTTGTGTCTTCTAGGTTGCAACACCCCCATGATACATCTTGAAGGATATGTACATGTACAGCCAAGCACAATCAATAAGAGTGCATCTGAATTCCAAAATCAATCTCCATAATAGTCTATGTGTTTCCTACTGCCAAAGGGGCCCTTTAGAGTAGTGAGAGAAGATCTTCACCCTGAAACCCACAGCGTCCCTTTTCAGCAGGAAGTAGCTAAGAGAATACGCCGTCCCCTTTTCCTTATGACTCAGGGTGAAGTCTCTCTCAGGGAGGAGTGATAGGGAATGGCAAAGGACACACTGACAAAGAAGATTAATCAGAACTGGCTTTGACAAGCACTGTGGCATTTGGACAAGAACAAACTGGGAGGAGGGTAGAGAGAATAGTGCAACAATGAATGAGTGGAAGCCCAAAATCTCTGTAAATGTTTATGAAAATTAATAAAATATAATTATAGAAAAAAAAAAAAAGAATGACGGCTCCTGAGTGTTTAGAACATGCCAAGTCCTGCGGCTGGTGTATTACATATATTTACACCTTTGTTCTAGATAGCAACTTTTTTTTTTCGAAAGAAACTAAGTATTTTAGAGATGGAACAATGTGTTGGGGAGTCTTCTAAAGCTCCTTCTCATGTCTTGTTCTTGTTGTATGCCATTGAGTCTGAACTGACTCACAGCTGACCCTCCAGAGAGATTTCTCTCCCACAGAGCAGGTGGTGGAATCGAGCAGCAAGTCTTTGGGTTATCAGTGGAACTCCTTATCATTAGGCGACCAGAACTCCCTCTGTCCCAGGCTTTAGCAATAGCAAAACAGGTGAAAAGATAGCTGGCAAACTTTCAGAACTTGTAGTATTTCGGATACAAAAGTCACAAAAGCTTTGGTATCATTTATTAATAAAATGGAGACAGAAATTTATAATACATTAAATAGGAGTAAGTCATTTAACTCTTTGAGCCTTACAGAAGCTTTGCAGGCGTTGTGGTCCCTGTACTGACTCTCTCAGAGTGCTGGGAGGCCCACATGAGATGATATGTAGGGCAGAGTATTCCCAGGCTTTTGAAATTTCATGTAACATTTTTTATATTTAAAACACAATATGCATGGTTTAGCTTATTTCCATAGGCTATTTTTTTAATATTTTACATTATATTTATTGAATATTCTCTGAAAGGCAATGTCGATTTAAATAAAAATTTTTTACATAATTTCATGAGAATGGATTATATTAACTGAACACAGCTTTTTTTTTGTTTTTGTTTTTTAAATTTAGGTTGTTTATTTTTCATTTCAATGAACATCTACAGAGATTTTGGGATTCCATTCATTCATTGTTGCACC
>NW_006399848.1:1365963-1368539 GCF_000299155.1 Elephantulus edwardii
CAACCCTCATTGCATACACCTACAATAAAAATAATGCCCTAAAATATAATACTTTTAGACTATTCTCTCATAGGCTATTTTAAAAATCACTAACTTAAAATAATTATTTGGCTTAAAAAAGATAATATTACATCATCATTTATCAGTGTCCTTTCAACACAAACACACACATACACATCCTCTGGTGGCCTAGTGGTAAGAAGATGCACTGCAATCCCAAACCGCACGCAGTTCAAGGCCACCAGCTGCTCTGTGGGAGAAGGATGGGCATTCCCCTCCCGAGTGATTAACCGCCTCTGAAAACCCACTGGAGGGTGGAGGGTAAGCTATGGGTCAGTTCTGACTCGACAGTACACAACAACTATATACACACACACATCATTTCCTGTGTCAGTGTTTCTCAACATTTTTTCATGTTATGGTTGCTGGCAGCTCAATTCTGGAGTAAAGAGCTTAGTGGCTGCAGCCATCTCTGGATTTTCCAGACGTTTCAAGGTTGACAGTCTCAAGACTGCCGCCTACCTGTACCCTGTAACCCATTCACAGCACTTCAGCAAAACCCATTAACACTTCTCAGAACAAATGAAATAAAGTACATAAAAGGTGGCAAAAGCAAGCAAGCAGACAAAAACAAGGCTAAAGTCCACTTACATGTCTCCTCAACCAATTCCAATTATTTTGCAATGATAAAATGCACAAAGTTTTAACTCCTTGAGGGTGCTTAACTTCTGGTATTAAGTGTAAAGGAGATGGTATCTGTAACTGTAATTTAAGCAAAATATTCTGCTTAAGAGTGATGGTGATAGACTCAGGGTTTGGATGTTTGTTTTTTTTTTAAATAAAAAGATCTTTTGCAAATGTTGAACTAAAGCAAAATCATTAGAGAAGGGGAATAGATAATAAAATAATTCTAAATTGGTGTATACTCTCAATCACCACTCCCCACAGAACCTAGAAAATTCTCTTGCTAAAAGCAGCAGCCCCTGATTAAGAGGGTAGTATACTGGGTGGGGTGGGAGGTGGGGGGGAGGATTGGTAGGGGAGAAAAGTGCAACAATAACTGACTGGAAATCCAGTCTCTAAGTTTTCATTGAAATTAATAATAAAATTTTTTAAAAAAGAGTTTAAATGAAAAAAAAATTACTTCCACACAAAATTCTTATTTTGGAGCTTTTCATCCTTAAAACAGGTATAAATATGAGACAAATTAATTCATTTTCCTTGGTGATTTTATCCTCCCAGGGGCAGAATTCAAGCACTACCCAGATATTAGCACACCCTCTTTCTTGCTTGCATGACAGCCTTTTAAATATTAACAAGCTAATTTTATATATTTACAGCAGCAAGCCCAATAAAATTTACAATGGTAACCTTGTAAAGATGGAGTTATAGAGATCTTAAACAGGAACCTCTCTCTCTCTCTCTCTCTCCTTGCCATTCAGTCGGATGTGACTCATAGTTGAGTCAGTTTTTAATCTTGAGGCACTTTTAATGTTGACAATAACAAAAAATTATTCTTGTGAATGTTTTAGTGCCTGATTTGTGCCTGCTTTAGAAATACTTTATCTGAGAGGAAAGGCATTACAAGATTTAATTTATACTTGGTTACATTTTAGCAGCACTTAACACCCATACCCTTTTAGCTCCTTTACTTCTTGCTTACCTAGGCTACTGAAGAAATCATCTCACTGACATGATGTTGTCCCATGCAGCCAGAGGGAACAATTGCATAGAAAGAAGCAACAGGAAAGAAAACAAATCAGGAGCCAGTGAAAGTAAATGAAGGAAAGAAGAGGCTAAGGAAGGAGGAAAAATTAGTATTATCCATTTTAAAAGGTGTTTTTTGAAATCAAAATCAAAACTAGACTGAGCTATCACTTCATCCCCACTAAGATGGATAGAATTTTTAAAAAAAATATTGAAAACAACAGGTGTTGCTATGACCATGGAGAATCTACATTCATCAAGAACTCTAAAATGACGTGGCTGCCACTGAGAACTGTTTAGTGGATCTTTAATAAAGCTAAACAGAACACAGTATGATCCAGCAATTCTATTCCTACGATACACCCAAAGTCAAAGCAGGTGCACAAACACACAAATACCAGTGTTAACTACAGCACTGTTCATAAAACAGAAAAGGAAAATGTTTAGCAACAGATGAATGGATAGAGAACACACACACACGATGGAATATGACTCCATAATATGGAATATTACAAAGAAACATAAAGTCCTGATCCATACTTGTAGTGTGGATGAAGCCTAAAAAATATGCCAAGTATAATAAGTCACAAAAGGCAAAAAATAATGTAAGATACAACTTACATAAAATAGCTAGAACAGACAGATGTATGGGAGAACAAAGTTTATTAGTGGTTATCAGGAACAGGAGGGGAATGAAAAGGGAGAGTCACTGTTTTGGGGTCACTGATCTGCTATTAAGGGTAATAAAAATATGGAAGTGTATGGTGGCAAGGCTTATACAACAGGATCAATGTAATGTTGCTCAATTGTACCTGTAATAAAACACTGAAATGGTAAATATTTTGTTTTAGATATAGATATATCTAGAT
>NW_006399848.1:1368639-1414723 GCF_000299155.1 Elephantulus edwardii
TATATATATATATGTATATATATATACACACACAGATACCTCCAATAATCAATAAAAAAATGCATACACATAAAACTAGATATTAAAATCATCCGTTCATTAAAAGCTGACTTATGAAAACAGTAATTAAAGCAAGAATTCCTAAAATGAATTAAAGTGATATGACAAAAATACTAATGTTCAGAAATTACCATTATAAGTATTATGAAATTTATTTATCAATATGTTGCAGGTGGCTCGATGGCACATTATAATAACAACAGGTGAATATCCACCTTTAACCGTTTGAGTCCCAAGCAGTGCGATCTCAGCTGTGCGACCACGCTGCTTGGGACTCAAACGGTTAAGAACAAGATCCAACCTTTTTTAAACAAATAAAAATTAATACTAATAGAGAAGCATATCTGTGACACACAAATGAGGAACAAAAACGACCATTTTAAATTAAGGATAATAAAATGATTATTCATGATTTAATAAACTTCACTTTAAACTGAGGTTACGTTTCCATTTCAAGGAACACAGGTACTTACTGAACCTGTTAATTTGAAGAGAAATTCAGACTAGGACCTTGATGACTTAGAAGCCTAATGGAAGCTGCAGAGAAGTGACCACAGAAGAACTGATAAAGAAGTACAAGGATTTTGTTTGGCCTATAAATTCTAATTCCAAAATATTCCTCAAGTTTAGGGACTTCACTCCTCTGCAGCCTCCACTGTAAATAAAGCCTCTGTGACCAACTGCCCGGACCACTGTCACCGTGTTCCCACTGCTCTTCTGATTTTACTCTACCTCTTCTCATCCATTCTCTGCAACACTGAGTAGTGTGGAAAAGGTCGCTGTCCTGTTTTTTTGTTGTTAAAAAAAAAAAACACACACACAAAAAACTCCAAACAAAAACCTCAACAATTTATCCATGTCTTTGTAACTAAATCTAAACTCTCCATAATTTTAGGTCTGGCCTAAAAATCATTGCAGAGTGGACTAAAAATTGCCACATTCTGACCCCTGCTACCCTGACAGTCTCTCTTTACCTCAATCTCCCTGACCCAATCAAGTTCTAGTCACACAAACCTTAAGATATTTTCTAGAATACAGAATGCATTTCTTCAAAGACTGCTTTCCTAACTTCCTTGCTATTTTCTTGGCTACTCACTTTCCTTCCTGTTTTGTTCCTCTTAACTGTTTTGATTGTATGAGGGTACGTTTGTTTGTGCACCATCAAGTGGGAACTGACTCACGACCCTCCAACAGGCTTTCAGAGGCAGTCAATTGCACAAAAAGAGACCTCTCATCTCTAGCCCACAGAACTGCTGGTGGATTCGACAGTGTTAGCACTGCAACCTTTTACCACTGAGCCACCAGAGCTCCCTACACGAGGGCATGTTTTTGGAGGCTGTTGAGTATAACTCATAGTGACCCTATGAACAAAAGATCTGAACCTTGTTCTGTCCTGAGCCATCCTCACATTTGCTGACAGACAAGAGCCCATTGCAGCAATCACTGCAGCAATCTAACTGGTCGAGGGTCTTCCTCTCCTTCACTGACCCTCTACCCTTTTGAGCATCATGTCCTTCTTCAAGGAGTAGCCCTACCTAGCAACATGCCCAAAGTGTGTGAGGCAGAGCATTATCATTCTTGCCTCAAAAGAGCACTCTCAATGCACCCTCTCCAAGACATATCTGTTCGTTCTCTTGGCTGTCTCCAGGATGTTAAGTTGGAGAAGCCAACACCACAGCTCAAAGGTATCAATTCTTCTTCTATCATCTTTATTCACTGTTCAGCTCTCAGATGCATGAAAGGGACTGGAAAAACCGAGATCTGAATGAGATGCACCTTAGACCTCAAACTGACATTACTCCTCAATATTTTGGAGAGGTCCCTAAATGCAGATTTTCCCAGTGTAATGCATCTATTTATTCCCTTACTACCAATTGTGTTAACTCTGGATCCAAGCAAGGTGAAGTTGTTGACAGTTTTAATCCCTTCTCCATCCATCATGATTTTGTCTATCGGTCCAGTGGTAAGAATCTTTGTTTTCTTAACATTGTGATGCAATCCATGCCAAAGGCTACATTCCTTGATCTTCTGCAACAAGAGCTTCAAGTCCTCCTCAATTTCAGCAAGCAAGGTTGTATCATCTGCATAATGTAGGTTATTGATGAGTCTCCCTCCAATCCTGATGTCACATTCCTCTACAGAGTCCAGCTTTCCGAATAATTTGCTCAGCATACGGATTAAATAATTATGGAGAGAGAATACAACCCTGATGAACTCCCTTCTTAATTTTAAATCGTGCAGTGTTCCCCTGCTCTGTCCACACAACAGCCTATTGGCTCAGGTATAGATTTCACATGAGGGCATACATACCCTCTTACATCTTCACTAAAGAAAACTCAGAGCCTTGCAAAGTGCCTGGCAAGTGGTAGGAGCCAGATAAACTTGTTGAATGAATAAACGTTCAAGAAATGGCCAGGCTAGAAAGAACAGGAGGCCATCAGGTTGTAGTCTTGGGTCTAGATCTCCAGGCAAAATTTAATAAAAGGTATCGATCAGAAACACACAGGAAGTATCATAATTAATTGTGTAATGTATACTTTTAAAATAATGAATGAGAAATAAATTTGTCTGCTAGCATCATTTCTATACAAAAGTTACAAATGGGTCCTCAACAATACGATTTGCATGTCTTCCCTATAATTTATTACCTTTGAAAGCAGCATAAATTCTATTGTCATCTCATGATTACTAGAAAGTCTAGAATGAAGGACCTTCCAGGTGAGATGTGTGTCCCTGGTGAATGAAAGAAGCAAATACAATCAACCTGACACCACCTTACGTATCACTCTTTCTGAATGGGGTTTTTGGTCACACTGACAGTGTGAATTCACACTGTCGACCTGCACAGGTGTTCTGCTTTATACTTCAAACTCACAGGGCAAAGTCTGTTGGTTTTCATCCCCCACACTTGGTGCTCAGGTTCTTTCTTTCTGTGTGGTATGTGTGTTCCTTGTTCTAGTGAAGGTGCGTTTCGTAGTGCATAGTGAACGAGGCTGCTAACCCAGAGACCAGCCCTCACCGGTGGCTCAAATCCACCAGTGGGTCCTTGGGAGAAAAATGGGTTATCTCCTATGTGATTTACAGCCTTGGAAATCCCATGCAGGGTTCATTATGAGGTGCATCCAGCTCAATGGTAGCCGAATGAGTGATTAAACTATTAATTTAAAAAAAAAAATCAACCTGTAACCAGTAAGTAAGGGCTGACTGATAGCAACGATATATCCTAGGACAATATATCCTAGAACTGCACTGATACGGTTTCCGAGGCTGTAATCTTTACAGATGCACACTGCCACATCTTTCACAGAGCAGCTGGTGGGTTTGAACTGCTGACCTTCTGGCTGGCAGCCAAGTGCTTAGCTATTACAGCCACTAAGGCGCCTCTCCCCTCAACCACTCTCTGAAAATCTGGGTCACATAGGGTTTCTCTCTTTTAAGTGGTGATAAAACTTGTCTATAAAATTATCTAGACTCGTGGAGTTGTGCATATTTGTTTACTATTTGTGTATCTAAGGGGGGAGAGACGGAGGAAGATAAGAGTTTTTACTTGAAATTTAATTCCTTTATTGAGTTAAAATCTACTTAAGTTCTCTCATGTCCTAGTACATGTTTTAACTTACTGTTTCCTAGGATACTGTGTATCATTATGATTTAAAATTGACACAGGCCTGTAATTTTTAAATAGATTTATTATCTATAGCAATTTTACCTTATTATTTTTAATGCTTGATTACACTTTTAGACACTTGGTTCTTTAATACATTTTTTAAAGAACCACAGATTTGTCGATTGTCGACACTTTTTTTTTCATTTTCTACTAGTTTGTTTACAAAATTCAAGAATTGTTTTTAAAAACAAATTCTTTCCATTTCCCTCACCCACCCACCTATCTCATTGTACAACCCCATGGTTAGTCCCCCCTTCTGCATATCCTCATCCATCTGCTTCCAACCGCTCCCACCTCTCTTGGATCCTTATATTCACTCTACAATAATGATTTTATACAATATTTATCCTTGTGGGACCTAGTTAATTCGCTCAGCATAATGCTCTCCAGTCCCTCCCAAGTAAGGTAGTAATTTACAAAATCATTTGTAAATCATTTGACCCTCAACATTTTAAATCCTTGTTTACTCACTAATTAATTTTTGTTCTTTATTACTTCCTTTTTATACTTTACTGTTATTGTCCTTGTTGTTGTTGTTATATGCTGGCAAGTTGCCTGAAACTCACAGGGGCTCTATGTATAATAGCTCTGAAGCGTGCCCTGTCCTGAGCCAGTCTCACTGACTCTAATACACCTACCCTCATTTCCCCAGCTTCTGTATCAAGCCATGTAATCTGGGGTCTTTCTCTCCTGCACTGTCCCTCCACGCTGCCAAACATGATGTCCTTCTCCAAGGAGAGGTCTCTCCTGGCCACATGCCCAAAGTATGTGAGATGGAGCTTCAAAATCCTAGCCTCCAAGGAGAACCTTGGTTTCACCCTCTCTATGACAGACTATTTTCTTGGCAGTCCATGGTATGTTCAAAACTCTTCTCCAGCACCACAACTCAAAGGCATAAATTTTTCTATCCTCCTCAATCATTTTCCAGCTCTTGGACACATAGCAAGTAACTGGGAAGACAATGGTCTGGATAAAGGCACATCTTAGTCTCTAGACTGATATCATGCCTTATAACTTCTTAATTTAGATCCCTTACTCACTAATTTTCATTGATTTTTTTTTTTTCACCTAATCTACCAGATGCCTAGGGAGCTCTGGTGGCCTAATGGTATGGAGCTATGCTGCCAACCTGAAAGCATGCCGTTCAAATCCACCAGCTGCTCTATGGGAAAGAGATGGCTGATCTCCTTCCACACAATCACATTATCTTTGAAAACTTGTTGGACAGTCAGCTAAAAGGCAGGTCTGACTCGATGGTATGTAACAACCACCACCACCACCAGATGTCTACTATTATCACTGGTTTAAAACTCATCTTAAATGTGAAATTCTCATCTTTTGTAAGAAGTAGTTCTTGGGCCCACACTCACTACTGCTGCATTAATTCTGACAGTGCCAGAGAGTTCCCAAAGGTGTGATTCCGTGCAGATCGCCACATCTTTCTCTTGCTGAGCAGCTGGTGGGCTCAAGCCTAGGAGGTCTGAGCTACTGAAAATTCTGGTTATCAGTCAAGAGCTTTAACCACCGACCCACAGGACTCCTTCCACGGGACTCCTTCCACCGCCCATCATTCTTTCTCACTACCACTGAATTGGTTCTGACTCATAACTGACCCTCCAGCTGGTTCCCATGACTGTAAATCATATAGAAGGACACTGCTTATCTGTATTTCTGCGCTGGAGTAGCTAGTCGACCAAGGGGTAGTGAGCCAGCTGCAAAAAAACCTTCAGGCTTTAGTCTGAAGCTTTCCACTTTGCTGACTGCATTTTACCAGAATATTTTTTTTGCTCCATATAGTACTACTCCACCTAGTGTATTAGATATGTATTTGTGACTGTACCCTACCCCCTTCTTACTAGAACTTAATCTCTATGACAGTAGAGGCTTTTAATCAATTGTCTGCTTTTTCACTGAACAATTTTTCATTTTATTAACTGTACATATTTTAAGACAAAAGAAGAAACCTTGGAATAATCTATGGAAGATGTAGGTACTAATTTCCTTTGTATCTAGGTACTCAAATATAACAGATGTTTGTTTCTTAGAAGACATATTTATGGGTATGAAATATAGCATATGAATGAAAGGGTATCCAAAACTCATTTGTAAAGTTTAAAGAATAACCTATGTGAATAAAATTGAAATCGAGAAACATCCAGAACCATAAATGCTTTCTGTCATATATCTTATTCTTCCCACATAATTCTTTTCTCCAATTTTTTGTTTACATATCACAAAAATTTCTTTTCCTTTGTACTTTTACCACCCAATGGATACACCTCCAAGAAATACAGGTTAGTTGTTTTTCCATTACACACAAACACATATGTTGTTTCTGTTATGTGTTGTCAAGTTGGAACCAACTCATAGCTGACCCTGCAGTAAGTTTTTAGAGGCTGTAAATTACATGGGAAGAGATTGCCCATATTTCTCCCATGGAGCAGCTGAAGGATTCAAACTACCTGCCTTTGGATTGGCAGTGCAACTCCTTACCAACAAGGCCTAAGAGCTATATACACACACATACCCATAGATACATGCAGAGACAGACACACTAAATAGTTAGAATAGATAGACCCCACTGCATAGTGCTTAAATTGCACTGCTAAACTGAATGGTCAGCGATTTTAATCCACCAGCCATTCTATGGGAGAAAGAGAGGCAATCTCCCCTTCCATAAAGACTAAGAGTCTCAGAAACCTGATGGAGGGGTGATGAGTCAGAATCTACTCAATGACAGTGGGTAGGTATATATTCATTGCATTAAAATACAATTTTTAGAATATTTATCACAATATCTAATGTTGCTTTGAACTCAGTGGATCTGATGAGTATTGTGAACTTCCAAATAATTACCAAAAATCTCCTAAGTCTTGTAATTAAAGGGAAGAGGTGAACAAAAATACCATGAAATAGACAATAAAAAATTATTTTTAAAATATGTGTGAATAGTTGCACAGAAAGTCAAACGACTTAGTCAACTTTCACTCAAATCACACACACAGACATACACATGTTAGACTTTGTGCCAATGTGTGATAGGCTGATTTACCAAAGAACGGAGCGTGTCCCAATTGATTGGTAGCTTAAGTAAGAAGGAAAGATGAACACAGATTAAAATAAAGCTGAACATAGTCTAAAATGTCTGTATCAATCTTGCACAAAGTACCCATGTAGCATTAGAGAGTCAAGAATTAAACCTTGACAAGAAAATAAAACAAAAATGTAATGCATGCTTCTGCTTTAGGAAACTATTTTTACCTTACTATCCATCTAGGAAACCCAAGTAAAGAAAAGTACAGCTAGAATTTCCTGTCTAGAATATCAGACGTCCAAGAGTTGGAATCAAGCAAACAGCAAGAAGTGCTTAGTGGTAGAGTGTTAAATATATCTATCTATCTATCTATCTATCTATCTATCTATCTATCTATCTATCTATCTATATCTATATATCTATATATCTATATCTATATATATCTATATATATATATAGATATATATATAGATATATATAGATATATATATCCCTTAAGCTACTTAAGGAAAAATACATATTGTAGAATAACCTTATAATCAACACTTTCACCTTGTGTAACTTCTATGAAAACGTAACACAGCATTTCACACTTCTATCAACTTAAAAAGAGACTCAAACCTTTCCAGTTCTTTCTTTTGTCCTCCAAATGCAATCACAGTTCTAATTGCTGCTAAAACCTCTTCAGCTACTGCTCCAGCTTTTGCATATGCCAAGAGTTCTTTGTCCGTAAATGAAGATAAAATCTGTTAAAAAAATGCGGTATTTCAGATCATTTTAAATTCTTAAGAGGTTAATTTTATTTTTATTTTGCAAAGTAAAAATATCTGGTTAAATATTAATGTACACATACAACAAAATCTTTTACTTATGTTTGGTCTTGAAATCTTACTTTATGGTATATATACAATGCACATATTTACACACACACACACACACACACACACACACACACACACACACTCACACACATTCTTTAAACCCCTTTAAATTCTTCTTGGATTGAGATGGAGTTATTATAAATTAACTCTAAAATTTTTTCCCCATTGAAAACACAAAAGTTCTTCATCTGGAAGTATTTGGGCACTCTTAAGTTCTAGAAATGGCATTATACTAGGATTGTTAACACTATATCAAAGGAAATATATTTTGTGCTCAACACAGCAATTGCTGATGATACTCTGTTTAGAACTGTCATGACTGATGGTAGACAGAGAAAAAAAACAGACCAAGCACTATGTGGCTGTAAGACTTTAAGAAGCTTTCACGTGTTAGAGGAAGCAGCATGCTTCCTTTACTAGTGATCTGTGGGCTAAGGAAGGCACAGCTGCCAGGAAGGTCCTAGTTTCAGGAATTATCTTTGATTTTTCTCCTAGCTCCTGAACATTTCTTTAGGCTGTAGAGCAAACAGTGCTGTATACTTCATTAAGAAGAGAATTTTAAATATTTCTGTTTTCCACTTGCACAGTAGATACTCTTTCCCCCATTTTCTATATGAAGTAGTTAGGTAAGGAGCTAGTAAATGCAATCCCTGGGGTTCAAGTATGACCTGTACGACTTAAGCCTGAATTGGTAGCCACTAAGGGACTCTCTGAAACTCAGTCAGTGACAGGCGTACTCAGACCTAGAGGGCCCTGATATAATATTCACATCAGCAGGCCAGGGCAAAGGACCATAGAATTGCTCGTATTTGGAATGTCAAGGTAGTCATTCATTTAAATAAAGAAATACACACCCAATTCATAAGCAAATTCTCATCAGATATCATAATGTTTCAAGAAATAATTCACAGGCCTCTGTGGACTCCTCATTTGGGCTGTTGACAGGAACTGTGGAGTTGAAATGGACCCGTAGCTGACTCTCCACTGGGGTTTCAGAGGCAGTAAATCCCACAGGAGAAGACTGCTTTTCTTTCTCCAGCAGAGCAGCTGGTGGATTCAAACTGTGTATCTTTACTTTGGCAACACAACTCCTTACAACTAGACCAGCAGAGCCCCCTCATCATTTGGGTAACATCATATTATTCTTTCTTGGCACAAACACCTCACTGCCACTGAGTCGGCACCACTCATGAACCACAACGAGAAGAGTGCCCAATTTCCTTCCGTGAAGCAGCTGGTGGATTCGAAATTTTGGGTTAGTAGTGGAACTTCTTACCCACTACGACAACAGAGCTCCCTGTAAAAAATTGTTACTCTGATTATAGTATTCCTACAGCAGATACACTGTAATCTGCAAGAAACACAGCTCTAGTGCTCTAGCGGTAAGAATCTGTGCTGCAATCCCAAAGGCATGTAGTTTGAATTCATCAGCATTCACTCTGCGGGAGGAGGATGGGCAATCTTCTTCAATGCAATGAACTGCTTCTGAAAACCTGCTGGATGGAGGGTCAGCTATGGTTCTGATTCAATGGTATACAACAAACAAACAAAAGAATGCACCTACATGGACAAAGCTCAAACAACTTGCACTTTGGTGAAAGTCTAGGCTTTAGGATTAGAGAAATGTTTTTCATAGCCTAACTTTCCAGTTGTAAGTTTATGACCTTGGCTAAACTTATGTTTCTGCTTCCACATACAGGAAAGAAGAAAACAATAATAAATACATAATAGTTACTTAAAAAATTAAACCAAACACTAATGAGAAAAGACCAGATGAGTTGTGGGAGGCTATCAAGGGTATCATCCAAGAAGAGTACAAACGGTAATTACAAAGACAGAAAAGAAAAAAAAGACCAAAATGGATGTCTGAAGAAACTCTGAAGATTGCACTAGAGCGCAGAGAAGTCAAAGCACAAGGAAGAATTCAAGATACTAAAGAGCTAAACAGAAGATTCCAAAAGGCAGCCCAGGATGACAAAGCAAAATATTACAATGAAATGTGCAAGGAGCTAGAGTCGGAAAATCAAAAGGGCCGAACTTGTTCAGCATTTCTTAAGCTCAAGGAGCTGAAGAACAAATTCAAACCTCGAGTTGCTATAATCAAGGATGCTTTCAGCAGAATATTAAATGATACAGAAGTATTAAAAGAAGATAGAAAGAATATACTGAGTCACTGTATCAAAAGAAATTGGCCGACACAGAAGAATTTCGTGAAACAACACATGAGCAAGAGCCTATGGTGATGAAAGAAGAAATTCAGGCTGCTTTGAAGGAAATGGCAAAAAATAAGACTCCAGGAATAGATGGTACACCAATTGACATATTTTAGCTAACAGATGCTGCCCTGGATGTGCTCCCCAAGTTGTGTCAAGAAATATGGAGAACAACCACTTGCCCAACTGACTGGAAGAGATCTATATTTGTTCCCATCCCAAAGAAAGGTGACCCAACAGAGTGTGGAAACTATAGAACAATCTCATTGATTTCACATGCAAGCAAGATTCTGCTGAAGATTATCCAAAAACAACTGGAACAGCACATCAGCAGAGAACTGCCAGAAGTCCAGGCTGGGTTTAGAAGGGGTCATGGTACTAGGGATATTGTAGCTAATGTTAGATGGATCTTAGCTGAAAGCAGGGAATACCAGAGGAATGTATATCTGTGTTTCATTGACTATGCAAAGGCGTTTGACTGTGTGGATCATAACAAACTGTGGCTGACTCTGAGAAGAATGGGAATCTCAGAACACTTGATCATTCTAATGAGAAACCTATACTTGGACTAGGAGGCAGTCGTCAGAACAGAGCAAGGGATCACTACATGGTTCAAAATTGGGAAGGGTGTATGCTAGGGATACGTCCTATCTCCATACCTTTTCAACTTGTATGGAGAACAGATTATCTGGGAGGCTGGGCTCTATGAGGAGAAATGTGGGGTCAAGACTGGTGAAAGATCTATCAACAATCTGCGTTATACAGATGACAAAACCCTGCTTGCGGAGAGTGAGGAGGACCTGAAGTGCTTGCTGCAGAGGGTGAAGGACTGCAGCCTCCAATATGGATTGAGGCTCAATGTCAAGAAGACAAAGATTCTCACCACTGGACCAATTGGCAGCCTCAGGATGGATGGCAAAGACATTGGGATTGTTCACAGCTTTAGTGTGCTTGGCTCCACAGTCAATACTCTTGGCACCAGTAGCCAGGCAATTAAAAGGCGCATTGCCATGGGAAAGTCTGCTGTTATGGACCTCTCCAAAGTACTGAAGAGCAATGGTGTCTCTGTGGAGACTAAGGTGTGTCTGATACAGGCCGTGGTCTTTGCAATCACTTGTTATGTGTCAGAGAGCTGGACAATGTCCAAGGAGGATAGAAAGAGAATTGATGCCTTTGAGCTGTGGTGCTGGGGAAGAGTATTGAGAGTACCATGGACTGCTTGGAAAACAAACAGATTCATCCTGGAAAGGGTTAAACCAGGTGGCTCCTTGGAGGCAAGGATTCTGAGGCTCCGTCTAACATACTTCAGACATGTTGTAAGGAGAGACCGGTCCTTGGAGAGGGACATCATGCTCAGGAAGGTGGAGGGACAGCACAGGAGGGGAAGGCCTTCTATGAGGTGGACTGATTCAGTGAATGGGGTTATCGGGATGGGAGTGTCAGAGACAGTGCGATTGGCACAGGACAGAGCAGAGTTTAGGGCTGTTGTACATAGGGTCGCTATGAGTCGCAAGCGACTCGACGGCACATAACAACAACAACAGCATCTATAAAAGAGCCCTAACAATACTTCTGGCATTTAATACCATAATTTCCCATTTACTCTCAATTACTTCAATACACTATGCTGCTGCTGCTGTTGTTGATATCCTTCAAGTCAAGCATGACTTACAGCAACCCTTTGAACAAAAGGCCTGAAGCTCCTCTACAACTACCACAGTTATCAAAGTTCACAGAGTTTTTGGAGGTATGTTATTTAGGAAGTGAATACCACCCCTGTTTTCTACCTCAAGAAAAAAAGGGAAAGTCTAGTAGTGGCTCCAGAAAAAGTGAAAGTCCAGAAGAAGTTCATTATTTACACTGTCAATCTGTATACCTACATTATTCACACTGTCAATCCTGTATACCTACAGCAACAGATCCTGGACTCACTGTACCCACCTGACTTCTGAAAGTGGTCTTCCTAGGACAACCACCTACTGAGTCACCCCTGCCTGATCATTCACAGTGCAGGGCCTGAGTTAGGGTGGGCTGCACCCACTCCAAACAAACAGCTCTGCAGTATATGGGAGATATATACCTTAGCTATTGCTCTTAACTTTTCCTCAAACGTCACCTCATTACGACCCCACCCCTGTGGAACCCTACACGCACTGGAGGCAGCCAAAACCAAGATTACCAGGAAATACCATAGAATATTTGTTTAAAAATAAGATGTTTTTAATTTGTTATTAAAAGGTCAAGCACAATACTGAATTTAACAAGCTTGACTCTTCCTATTTCCTATGACCTTCCACATTCATGGGAGGCAACCAACAACAGGAAGATTGCCAAGCAAGATTGTTGTTGTTAGGTGCCATCGAGTTGTACATGACTCATCGTGACCTGAGCACTGTTTATAGAGTTTCCAGAGGCAAACCATTTCGGAAGTGGATGCCACTCCTGCTTCCAAGCTTGCTTTAGTCAGGAAGCTCCAGCAAACACTGTCCACCATGGGTAATCTTTATCACATTTGTCACATCAGTGTCACAGTGGTTAGCATCACAGCAAGCACGAGTTACCTCTGTCAGCAATGCACAGGCCAGTGCTATAACACTTAGAAGAATGTTTGACAAAAAAACAAACTGAACCAGGCCTGAGGATTTTAAACATTTTAAAATTAGGGAAATATTTTTTCATTTGTTATTAATAAGTCAAGGACTTAACAAGCCTGACTGTGCCTCCTTTCTACAACCTTCCACAATTCATCATATAATCTTCATTCAGCCTTTCCCCCTCCCTTTTTTTAATGAGATGTCTATTAAAAGGCAAATGTACCTGTCAACACTTTCAAGAATCTACAGACCGTCAATGTGAATAAAAACTAATAGGTGATTATCAAATAAAGTTATAAAACTTTGGTTATAAAAACAAAAAATAAAAGTGCAAAGATTTTAGTGTATAACTATCACCCAGGCGAAGAACTAAATATTTGTCTATTTCTACTTTTAACTCTACCAGTTTTTACTTCATGGATTTTAAGGCTATTTTATTTGGGCCTAGTCAAAGGATTGATCATTATATAATATTTGACCCCATAAATTTTGTTTGCTCCCAAATCTATTTTATTATAATAATTATAATTTCATATAGTTATAATTTATAACTATGCACCCCCTTTTAAAAAAGTTAATGTTTGCACAGTATATCTTTGCTTTGAATTCTACTTTACCACATTAATATAACCATTCCTGATACTTTTTTAATGTTTGTATGACTGTTCTTTTCCCATTCTGTTACTTTAAATTGAACAGCATTGGTGGCTTGAAAGTAAGTTTTCTTATAAACAACATGGAGTTGGGTTGTGTTTTTGTCACTTGTCAATCTCAGCTTTTGATTGATTATACGATTTACATGTAAATTAATTATTGCTACAAACACTGACGTTTGTAATTTTCTCTCTTTATCCCGCACTCCAGTTCTTATTGTTGTTGATACATACGGTGGAATTTTAACAGTTCATAGTTGACCGTCTAGTAGGTTTTCAGAGACTATAAATTTAATGGGAGGAGATTTTCCATTCTTCTAACATGAGGCAGCTGGTGACCTCGAGCCATGTGACTTTGGGTTGGCAGTGCAACTCCTTACCACTAAGCCGTGAAAGTTCTTATTAGCCTTATTTATTTATATATACAACTTTGTTATGCATCTCTTTTTGTGGTTTCTATAACAGTTGTCTGGGTATTACAAGATGCATATATAATTTATAACAGTCTATTAGTATTCAATATTTTACTATTTATATATTTAAGTGATTTAGGAAACTTACAAAGCAAATAAAAGATTATTCTATGTGCCCAAATCCTGCTCTTTCTGTTATTGGGGTTTTGTACGTTTTTTTATTATTTCCCTTATGTCTGAAGAGTTCTAAATCTTTTCCCTTAAATCTGAGAATGTTTTTATTTCTTCTTGATACCTGAAGGTAGAAATTTTACCTGAAAAAGGATTTATAGTTGACAGTTCTTCTATTTTAGCACTTGAAAAACACTGTGGCATTTCTTAACTGTCTCTATTTTTATTTTTCTCATTTGTTCCAAGAGAATTTGTTGGAGTTTGGGTTGTTGCGGGGGGTTTTTTGGTGTGTTTTTTTTTGTTTGTTTGTTTTTTTGTTTTTTACGATGGCTGCTGTAAAATCTTAGTCATATAATTCCTACATTCTTGATTCTACTTAATATTGACAAAAACTTATGGGTTCTCTCATCCAAATTGTGTTTTTTTTGGTATAGGTGATTTTTAGCTCTAACTTAGACATTTTGTCATATATTAGGAGCCTTAATTTAACAGGATGTCATCCCCTGTTTAGATTCAGTATGAAATTCTTGGCCTACTTTTGTGAAATCCGGTTTCAGTATTGAAAGAATTCAGAAATAAGTACTGAATTCAGATTTCAATATTCGGACTTTCTGTGGTATGCCTAAGGACAGATATAACGTGGCAAAGGCCAATTCTGACTTCTCTCTGTATCATAAAGGGAACTGTCTCCCCATCAGTAATATTCACAGCAGCAGATACTGCTCAGTCAGATGTGCTACCCACCCTGCCCCTGCATCTCTTCCTAGCAATTATTTGGGTCCAATATTCATTGTTCAATCACAGAATTTACTTATAGTTGTGGGATTTATCAGGAAAATAGGCTGGAGAATGAGGGGCAAAGAATATCACAAATCTTAGTCCAAAAGTACCAAACCAAATTAACAGGACACAATCCCCCAATTAGTGAAAATCCAGATTTGTTTGAACAAAATCATAAAACTTATAGTAGTTTAGTTGCACCAATGCAAGAAGTCTCTGGTTTCCTCAAACATCCTGCAAACTTTATCTCAGAGCAGTTATAAGTCAGTTTTTTTGTTCGTTCATCTATCAAGCAAAACCTTTAACTGTGACCTTTATCTCCAGGTTTCCTCTGGTTATACCATGCCACAGTCTCTTCACAACAGTGCCACAGTCTCTTTACCCTCTCTCCACTACTGTCACGAAGGTACCTCACAGTGTAGAAAGTGTGCGCTCTTATACTGGTCCCACAGCTCTTGATGAGTTGCAATACCATGTGTATGCAGTTAAGGTAACTGGAGACCATGCCCCCAATGAGGACTAAAACAATGGCTAGAAAAGCCAATTTTCATGGGTTCTGACACCCCAAGGTGTTACTGTGGTTAGCTTATCTGATATTCCTGTACCTACTACTGGTCTGCTACATGAGAGGGTGGAGTAGTTTCTCCTGGTCTAGTCACTGAGTATTTTTTGGTGGTGACGGGTTTAGAGTGTTATCTTACCTGAGCTCTGTTCCCTATTTCCCTCAGTTTTCCTGAAGCAAAGTCCCAGGTCCACAGAACCTCCCAGACCAGATCTCCTGGTAGGAGTAGATCATGTTTTCTTGTTCTGCCTGTTCACTCCTGTGTCTCCAAAGAAAAGCCTTAGGCTCAGAGATGAAGATGCTTTGTAGACCAAGCCACATTTTATATTGTGTCTGACAGTAGAATTTATAAGATTTGTTTCAACTCAAGCATAAACCTTATAGTGGCTGAAGGAGAGTTTATAATTTAAATCTCCAGCTCTCAGTCTAGGGCGCTCCCTCCTACCTTTAAATAAATAGTAACCAAAGTAATAACCATTTCATTATCTAAAGATTAACTACAGTTAATCTTTTCTGCATTAACTGGAACTGAAATAAATATATTTTAACTTGCATTGAATTGAAGAAACCAGAGTTCTTTTATTTTGCTTAAGTTTCTATTAAACAAACAAACAAAAAAAATTCATTAACTGGAGAAGTTTTTTGCCAGATAGTTTGGTTAACAGGTGCTGAGATACAATCTAATCACTAAGAACACCATTCAAACCTGTGTTATTCTGAAAATGTATCAACAGTATTGGAACTTCAATTTCTTCCTCTAAAATGAGACAACTATTCTTGAGAATTATACACACACACACACGTACAATGTACAACAGAATCTACTATATAAGGCAAAAATATATATTATACACACACACACAAACATATATAGATTTATTCAGTGACTGGGGTAATGGGGGTAGGTATATCAGAGAAAGTGAGACTGGCACAGGAGAGAGCAGGGTTTAGGGCTGTATTACATAGGGTCGCTATGAGTCTCAAGCAACTCGATGGCACATAACAACTACAATATAGTCGATGGTCAATAAATAGTATTGTTCACAAAAACACAGCAATATCTACTCTATAGGGGTAAAATGTCTTGATTTTGCACAACTTCTTATGATATAGAACAGATTTTGACTCAGAGTTATCCTATACAATAGAGCATAGCTGTCGCATGGGGTTTCCAAGACTAAAATATCTATGGGAACACATCTGTAGGTCTTTTCTCCAAGAGAGTCATTAGGTAGGCTCGAACTTCTGACTTTTTACTCAGCAACTGAGAACTTAATCATTATGCCACCAGGTCTCCTTAAATACTTACAACCAGTTTTGCTCTGCTGGCCTTAGATTTCAATGATTCTCCTTTTTCCTATCTTTCCGCTATACAAATTGGTATACTTCTCTAACTTGTAACAAGGCCAACACAAATTACATACTGAGGATTTCTCTTCAGTATAACCCACACTTAACATCAAATTAGTTTGAAATGAACACCATGTGGTACACCTGAAAGGGTGAGTCAACTTTATAATCATCATCAGAGAAGTGTGTGCAGAGATGGGGAGCGCTAGTAGCTTTACTGCTTTGCCTTTGTGACTGATTTGCATCGATACAGGACTACAAAGTACACTTGATTCTCCTACTTTGTATAATGGTGTATTTCAATATTTGACATGCAACATTTACAATGCAGACAAAACTGTAAAACTCGCTACAAATGAAAGAAAAGCTACAAAACCAAAACTGTTAAAATCTATGTGAACCGGATAGGGCATGGGTTGTTCACTGAACGTGAATCTCACCTTATTCTCCAAAAAAGGCACTAATCAGTAGAGAGAGCTCTTCAGAATCCAAAAGACCTTTACTCACTCACTCAACTCACTCACTGCCATTAGGTCAGAACCCACTCATAGCTGACTTTCAAGCATGTCTTCCCTGTATATCACATGGAAGGAGACTACTGTCTTTCTCCCTTGGAGCAGCATGGAGTATTCCAATTGCACAGTATCCTATGGACTATACCAGCAGGGCTTCCTCAGCATGCCTTTGTTATTGCTGTTGTGTACTATTGTTATTGTGTACTATTGATTCAGAACTGACCCATAACCCTCGAATGAGTTTTCAGAGACTGTATATCACATAGGAGAAGAATGCCCATCTTTTTCCCATGCAGCAGCTGATGGACTCAAATTGCCTACCTTTAGGTCAGTTACAGAACTCCTTAGCCAGAGCTCAGTATGATTTTTACAGCCTTATTTTTTTTTGTATGAAGGCAAGAGGGAAGATGAGAGTCATTCCTTTTTGTTCTCATCCTTCCACTAAATAACCATGCCTCTGAGAGTAGCACAGTGTCTGGCAAGGTTAGGTCTCAGGGAGGCTTACAGTCTGTTTATTCCCTTTGGTTTTGAACAGAGGATTTAAAACCAAGTGAAAAATATTAAGTACAGAATCATCAGTATCCCTGTGGTAAAGGATTCTCCAGTGAAGGAAAGCAGAAACATTTTACCACCTGGAGATACAGGCCTTACTTACCTTTGCCCAGACAGCAGCTGATAGCCCGAGAACAGGACTGATGGCCAGAATCACAAGGGTCAGCTCCCAACCACGAGTGAATCCTACTATGAAACCAGTGCAAAATGCTGCTATAGACTGAAAGAACATTCCAATTTTATCACCAATTCCTTCATTAATTTTGGAGACATCACTAAAAGAACAGATGGTGTTAGAAATAGATGTCAGAATTATGAACATTTCTTCTGAATAAAGTATCTTTTCCCCCTTTTCAGTATACTACATTTATTTACTTCTATCTTCTCTTTATGTATGCTTAATGTGTTTGTTGCTGATGTTATGTGCCGTCGGGTCAAGCACAACTCATAGCAACCCCATGGGCAACAGATTTGAACCCTGCCCTACCTCGTACCAGCCTCACAATCCCTAAAATGCTTGAAACCACTGTTAGAATCACTGTGTCAATCCATCATCTTGTTTGAGATCTTCCTCTCTTTCTCTAGCCTTCCACCTTTCCCAGCAGAATTATCTCTTTCCAAAGACAGTGATCTGTAGCCCATAACCCTTTATGGTCAAATAGTTCTGACTCATAGCAACCCTCCAGTACAAACTGCCTCGTAGGGTTTCCAATTCCAAGGCTGTAAATATTTAAAGAAGGAGACTGATACATCTTTTTCCCATGGAGCAGATGGTGGCTCAAACCAATAACCTTTAAGTGAGCAGCCAAGTTACCACTACCCCATCAGGCTTCGCCTGCAGTCCACAAGGCCCTAGGAAACAGGCATGAGTCCTTTAAAAAGCTAATCAACCTATACATGTCATGTGGTTGTTCTACAGCACAATCTCAGGCAAGGTCTTGAGCAAATCTACACCCTCACCTACAGCCAGTCATGCAGGTCCCCTGACGCCCTGACAGGAAAGCAGAACAAAAAGGATGCATAAGATGTGGTTACTGCTTGCAAGGAATTTACTCACATAATTACTTACATCAGAGGTACATAAATTACCATCTTCTAAAATACCTGATGGTACATATCTTGTTTGAGTAAGAATTAGCACCACCTTGACTTAAACATAAAATCAGGCACTTACTCTATAAGCCGGGTGTTAAGTTCTCCCACATCATGCACATCAAACCAGCCTATCTCCTGTCGCATAATGGCGTGAAAAAATTGTTTTCTAATTCTGTGTACTTGTCTTCCAGCTGCCAGGCACCAAAATGAAACCTGAATATAGGCAGCAACAAGCACACCAGCACCAATTCCACTGTAATAATAGGCATATCTGAAAAACAATAAAAATATATTCTTACATATACTTCACAACAATAACATTAAAAAATGTAATATAAGCTTAATGGATTAAATGACATAATTTTATGCCAACAGAATTTAAACAAATTTTGCATAAACATTTCAAAACAGCCTTTACAAGTTTCATTTCTTTTTAATGACTCCTTATTTCTTTTTCTCCATGGAAAATGTTATTCTAGTTGTTCAAGAAGCCACAAAACCAACTGAATGGTTAAAACATGTTCTAGTTTTTCTATGCATACTCTTAACATTAAAATTTTCTTCTTTTTTAAAAAAAATAATAAAAATAGTGAACACATTCTCTATTTCCTAAATTAGCATGTCTTTCCCCAACATTTTACTCATTCTACTATTTCAAGTTATCTGGGAACCTCACTGTTCTTAATAAAGAACCGTAGCAAGCAGAGTTTGATAGTTAGCATCAAATTTTCAGTATACTAACTAGAACGACTGAGTATTGTTTATGCTTCAGATAAAATTCCAGGGCTATTTTTAGTTACCACAACCTCAGGCAAATTGCTTAAACTCTATACGCTTCTGTTTTCTAAATGGCAAAATGAAGAATCGAGTTGCAACACATGAATGTGTGAAATAGGCTTGAGCCAATGCTAACCTACAGGATGCAACCAAAAGTTGTTAGCCCACAATGACAAAAGACTTGGGTGACACATTAGAACATCACAGCATCAGGTTTTAGACCTACTATTTTATTCCTGTCTACTTTTATTTCATCACCATCAGCTGATGAGTAAATGGTCTCTGTATATTGAGGGATGCAAATAAGTTAAAAGACAGGTCAGGAAGTAGAACCACGGGACAGAAATGGTCCCATGGCATTTGGTGCTATTCATCTTGCAAGAACAACTGAAAATGAAAATTATTCTTATATTATCTATCCAACTGTCATCAGGAGTTAACCTGACATCGTCAACTAAATAGTGGCTCTACCCGTTTGAATGGTAACAAAAGCATAAGCCTTTTATAAAAACTCTGATCCTCTAGAAAAAGTTGATCAATGCTTTCTTGCTAGGAGACTCCCTATTTTAAGAAAATAAACTCAAGGGGTTTACAAAAAAATTAATTTTCAGGCTAAAGGCAAACACTGGAAAATGAAGTACAGGATTCCAACAGTCCCACTTTTTTTTTAACATTTACAGCTTGCCATCTTAAAAAATGTATGAGTGATGCAGAAACTATGAAATTACTAGTTATTTTTAAGATAAAAACAATAATGAGATGGCTGCTGATCCCATTATTCACAATTTGATGTTCAAAACTTGGTAAGCAAATCTTCCCCAAGTTACACTAGTAATTCACAGTGCATTTATCAAAGAGGATGTACTTAGAACACTAAATTTTAGCTAATGGATAACTCAGTAATTAATTATTATCCCAGTGTTCGTAAGACAGCCAGAGGTTGCTATAAAAAAAAATCCCCTCCTTGATAAACAGAATTCATGCTTTGACAATCAGGTAAACGACTTCAAAGTACCAGTCTCTTTACTAACTAAGAGTTTTAGATGTCAGGCTTTGTAAGACGATCACAAGACACTATTTTCTTTTTTATAATATTAAAAATCCGTCTCTCTCCATGGAAGTATTTGTAGTTGATTCCCATTTTTCAGAATAGGACCAAGTGTCTTCAGTCCCTTAAAACCAACCAGAGCATTTATAAAAATTTGTTTAATCATTATCCTCACAGTAACACTTTTTAGATATGCTAGAAGCTGTCCTGGTGATCAAACAGTGAAATATAGAAATCATTAACAAAAAGCTTCCACCAGGTAAGTTAAGGTTACAGTGACTATCTTTATTCTTGGACATTCTTCTTTTATTTTCATTGCTTAGAATTTAGAAATGGAGTTCAAAATACCCTATCAGCTTCTCTCATCATAATGTGATTGAAAATATCACAAATCAAACTAATAATTACAAAATCACTACCTAGTTACATTTTAAAAGGTCACTTAGAACATATTCTTGTCCCATATATGATATTCTGTATTTATGAATGCATACAGAAATCTAATTTAGATTTAACCTTAACTTCAGTACATTTAACTATGAAAATATTTTCATAAAAGAAACCACATTGCTCTCCTTGGAATTTAGATTCCTTCCTGTGATTACTGGATTGGTATAGATAAGTTTAAAAGCACTAAGGAAAATGTCTAATTACCTGGTCATCTCTTCTTCCAGATTTTCGAAGGGATTAAAGGTAGAGTTTCCATAACCTAGACCATCACAAAACACACAAAAAACCCAACATTTGTGTATCTTTGTTCTCCAATAAGAATAAGCAAATGAAAATTAAAGTCCTATCACTTAATAATTTACATAAAATAAGTTACTGACTCAAGTTTTAATTATTTAAGCATACAATCTACTAGCCATGTGTAACCACATACACATATACAAAATAATTATACTTATTTGTAAGGAGGATATTACATTTAGTTTGAAGCTGTCTTTTCATCAGAAATTATCTGTGTCCTTGAATGAAAATATTTTCTAGACCAATAATCCAAGATGCCATAAGTGTAAAATCCTTTCAAGTTTTTTCTGATAAAATCCAATTTCTACTTGGCATTAACATGTATCTTTCTTTTTTTTTTTTTTAAACATGTATCTTTCAAATGCAACTCTTTATTTCTCTTTTTACAAAAAGTACTACTACTAACAAATACAAATATTCTTCTTAGCTTTAGATGTTTTATGAATAAAAGAAATATAACATGATAAAGTTTACTACCACTTGCTTTCTCTCTTAAGTCCTATTGTCTTGATTCAACCTCTAGATTCAACCATGAAGTTGTTACCTATTCTTCCAACCATGCTTTATGCAATAATGTTGGGGTGTGTGGTATTATAACTTTAAAAACTGACTTTTCTACCCACTGTCTTAGCCCTTGCTGGGAGAATGGTTTTCTTATAAATCATCAACAGCCTGGGGACTAATATAAGAGAATGCTTTCGACACTGTGAGGGTGTCTGAAGAGACTGTGAAAATAATGTGAAGAGACTGTGGCAGACTGTGAAGAGATTGTGGCAAGGTGTAACCAGAGGAACCTTGAGGATAAAGCCACAGTTAAAGCTTTTGCTTTTGGATAACTGACCTGTGACTGCTATGAGGCAAAGCCTGCTGGACAACTGAGGAAATCAGACATTTATTTGTGCTGCTGAACTGAACCTAGACTTTCATTTCTCTCTAAAACAACTTCATTTTTTGTTCTCCTGTTGTCATAATTATAAGCTGTCAAGTTTTTGCTTATATAATTATACAGGACAGAGCAAAAATATTCCGCTGGTAGTGTAGGCATTAATATATTTTGGTTTTTCTAAGAAGGGAAAGCATGTGTTGTTCATTTGGACCAGAGATTCCTATGCCAGTCAGACCAGGACCTAGACAAGGGCAACAGAGAGCCTGAGACTAACATGAGGGCCTTGGCCCACGCTTGCTAGAGGACTAGAGTGGGAATGTGATTTCATAACTGACAAGACTAAGAGAGTTTTGAAACACCGGCCTGGAGCAGAAAGACTGAAGGTCAAAGGGCCTATGAACATGCCTGAGAAACTATTATGACTGAAGAATTAGATCATGTTTTCAGCCTGAATTGTAACCTGTTAAATTCTAAAATAAATTTTGTAATTTTATCTGTGAGTTCTCTGTGGCCACTGCAATGGATTTATAGACCCAGCAGTAGAGCAGTGAGGGCCTTGGGAGGGACAGTTGATGTTAGAATTTCTAGAAGCAGGTGCAAGAGCACAGAGGCATCTCTGGCCTCTTCAGAGTAAGTTTACTGGTACAGATATTACAATATTACATATGGGGACTATTCTCCCTTGTGCAGTGAGTGCAGATCTGACGACACACTTTTCACAACTGTTGTTCTTGTTACTAGGTGCCATCAAGTTGAGTATGAACAACAGATCTGAACCCCGTCCTATCCTGTGCCATCCTCACAGTCTGACATACTGGAACTCACTGCTGCAGTCACTGTGTCAATCCATCTGGTTGAGAGTAATTCTCTCTTTCTCTAATTCTCCACCTTTCCAAGCATGATGTCCTTCTCCAAGGCTTAGCGTTTCCTAGCAACATGCCCAAAGTACGTGAATTGAAGCTTTGTTATTTTTGCCTCCGAGGTGCACTGCACTCTGGCTGTACTTCCTCGAAGACATATCTGGGTTGTCCACAGTAAACAAGTTTGAGTTTCCAGATTAAGAAAGGTTAGAAAGCAGGATTGGCCTTCTACTCCTTAAATAACAGATCTCTGAAAAGTCTATGAACAACAGAGGTGCATGGATAGTTTAAGTATCAGAAGTAGAGCACAGGCTGGAAGTCTTTTGACAGTAAGAATGTCTATGCTATTTCTTGGTATAGAAAACCACTGTGATAGGCTGACTTGACCTGTTTTAGAAAGTTCATACTGAAAATGTGCGTAGAACTAGACATTGCTGGGTAAGAGCAGAAACAGAAAAATACCATGTAAATGAAATACCTAAAATGGAAAAATAACATAGATACAGAAAGTAGGTCAGTGGTTTTCAAGGGTTAGAAGGGGAAGAAAGTAGAAAGTTACTACCTAATGGGTGGGTATGGAGTTTCTGCTTGAGGGATGGAAACATTTTAGAACTAAATAGTGATGATGGCTAAACATAATTACAACCTGAAAACTGTAATTAGTGTCACTGAAATGTTAGTGACAAATTTTACAAGATACCTGTTTTATACAATAAAAAAGAAATATGGGGGCACTTAAGTTCTGATACTGATGGAATAACCAGAGAAAGGATAATTATAATAGTTGAACAACAAGATGAGTGCCGTCAAAGTCACTATCCTATGTATGTAAAATTTGCTGAACTGGAAAATGCTTTATTATATCCATTTTCACAAGTATAAAAAAGAAAATCTGAGAGAGGAGGTAAGAGTGGTTGTGAAGGTAAGAGATGAAGGTGGCTTCAGACAAGGTTAGTAGTTAGGGACAGTTGGACTGTCTGTAGAGGAATTTCAGAATAGGTGAGTGAATAGATTAATCAACAGAGTGGCAGGTCCTATCTTCTTCTTCACTGATTTAAACAAGGACAGTTCACTTTTGAGCTATCAAGTAGGGTGAACTCCCCTGACAGACATTATTTGTGAGAGCAGGCTCTCTGATTAAGTAGTTAGTGCCAAGAAATGTGGAGTACACTAATCTGGACAACTGACTGGAAGAGATCCATATATATTCCCATTCCAAAAATGATAATCTAGTAGAGCACGGAAATTATTGAACTATATCCTAAAACTACATGCAGGCAAAATTCTGAAGATTATCCCAAAATTACTTGAACAGTACATCGAAAGAGAAGTGCCAGAAATATAAGCTGAGTTTAGAAGCAGCTGTGGCACTAGAAACACCATTGCCAATGTTAGATAGATTTTGGGTGAAAACAGAGTACCAAAACAATTTATATTTGTGTTTTATGGACTATTCAAAGGCATTTGACTCTATGAATCACCATAAATTGTGGCTAATATTGATGATCGAAATATCCCAGTCACAAAAGGACAAATATTACATGATGCCACTGTTGTAGAATGGGACTAACCCCGGGGTTGGGGAGAGACTGAGTAAGATGGGTTCAATAATGTATACTGCACTGAAACAGAGGAGGGAGAAAACTGTTTAAAAGAGATATGTGACTAGGTATTTCTGTCATCACAGGAGTCTAGAGCGATGGCTACATGGTGGAGGAGACCTGGGGGAGGGCTTGTAAAACAATGAAAGAATCTTTTCTTTTACTTTTCTATAATTTTTGACGCATGTACTTATAACTTGTTAGTTAAATTTGTGTCTTCTAGGTTGCAACACCCCCATGATACATCTTCAAGGATATGAACATGTACGGCCAAGCACAATCAATAACAGTGCATCTAACTTCCAAAATCAATCTCCATAATAGTCTATGTGTTTCCTACTGCCAAAGGGGCCCTTTAGAGTAGTGAGAGAAGATCTTCACCCTGAAACCCACAGCATCCCTTTTCAGCAGGAAGTAGCTAAGAGAATACGCCATCCCCTTTTCCTTATGAATCAGGGTGAAGTCTCTCTCAGGGAGGAGTGATAGGGAATGGCAAAGGACACACTGACAAAGGAGATTAATCAGAACTGGCTTTGACAAGCACTGCGGCAATTGGACAATTAAAACAGACATTCAGATGGCGGGGGAAGAAGAACAAACTGGGGAGGAGTGTAGAGAGAATGGTGTAGCAACGAAGGAATGAAAACCAAAAATCCCTATAAATGTTCATTAAAACTAATAAAATTTAATAACAATTAAAAAAAAGACAATAAATATATCAACAGAAAAAAAACAAACAAAAAAAAAAAAAAAAAAATTGTGGCTAATATTGAGAAGAATGGAAATCTCACAACTCTTAATTGTTCTCATGAGAAATCTATACCTAGACCAGGAAGCTGTTGTCAGAACAGAGCCAGAGAACACCATATGGCTCAAAATCAAGAAAGGATTGTGTTAGGGATGTATTCTTTCTTCATACCTTTCCAATTGATATGCAGAACAGGAGGCTGGACTTTATGAGGAGGACTGTGGCATCAGGATTGGAGGAAGATTCAACAACAAACTGAGTTTTGCAGATGACACAATCTTGCTTGTCAAAACTGAGGATGGTCTGAAGTGTTTGCTGCAGAAGGTCAAGAACTGCAGTCTTAAATATGGATTGTAGCTCAACATCAAGATAACAAAGATTCTCACCATTGGACCAACTGGAAGCACAATGATAGATGGAGAAAAGACTGAGATCATTAACAATTTCATCTTGCTTGGATCCACAGTCAACATTCTTAGCACTAGCAGTCAGGAACTCAAAAGATGAATTGTATTAAGAAAGTTGCTGGCAGGTACCTCTCCAGAGTGCTGAAGAGCAATGATGTCGGTCTGGAGAGTAAGGTGTACCTGATCCAGGTCATGGTCTTCACAATTACTTGCTACAAATCAGAGAGGTATACAATGACTAAGGATGGCAGAACAACTGATGCCTTTGAGTTGTGGTGCTGAACAAGAGTATTGAACATACCATGTAGTGGCAAAAGAACAAACAAGTCTGTCCTGGAGAAGGTGAAACCAAGTTGTTCCTTAGAGACAAGGATTTTGAAGCTCCCTATCACATACTTTGGGCATTCTGCCAGGAGGGACCAGTCCTTGGAGAAGGACATCATGCTTCAAAAGAGGGAGGGTCAGTGCAGGAAAGGAAGACTCTGAATGAGATGGATTGACACAGTAACTGGGGTATAATGGGTAGGTGTATCAGAGACAGTGAGATTAGCTCAGGATATGGCAGGATTCAGAGCTACTGTGCATAGGATCACTGTGAGTTATAGTTGACTCAACAGCATTTAACAACAATAATAACCAACAATATGTTGAGTTCTAGGATCCACAAGTCCCTTTCTAACCCAAGAACATTGTGATTCTAACATTCCACTGGATGCCAGAAACATTATCAACCACAAGCAAGACTTCGACCTTTTTGCCTAAGTGACCACTCCCCTGGCATTTTCTCAGGCTAGGGCCTGCCACTTGGTGTGGTTATGATAACTGTGGGTGACAGTGGTGATTCTTCCTCACGTGTGGTGCTTTCACATCTCTGGTCTGGAGACTATGTCTCTTGGCTGACCTGCCTGGCATACCAACAAACAAATTTACAGGATAGCCTCTAAGAAAGGAAAAAGAACAAGTAAAAACTGTTAGCGTTTGCTTCTCTTTTACTGAAGAGTCTGAAAACTGCTAGTAAGAGTAGGGAGAAAACGGCAGACACAAAGGCAGGACTCTTAGCATTAAACATAGTTCTGTCAATTGGTAAACAGTTCTGTCAATGATCAATCACATCATGTCAATTTCCTTGTCTTTGGTTTCTATACATGTAAAATAATGGGCTTAGATCAGATAATTTCTAGGCTACTTTTCACTTACAAATGACAATGTTTCCATTTTTATATTTATTCAGCCAATTCCCTATGTACCTATTCAATAACTCAGAACAAAGGCCTGTTCTAGGAGCCTTAATATTGTTGGTTTTAAGTGCCACTGAGTTGACTACAACTCATCATGACTCGATAAATCCTGTCCTATCCTGTGCCATGCTCATCATCTCTGATATCCCTGATTCCATTGCTGCAGCCACTGTGTCAATCCATTTCATTGAGGGTCTCCCCCTCTTCCACTGACCCTCCATCTTTTTAAGCATGATGATTATGCCCTTTTCCAAGAAAGAGCCTCTGCTAACAACATGTCTAAAGTATGAGAGATGAAGCTTCACTACTAGCCTTTCCTCTCAGGAGCGCTCTGGCTGCACTTTCTCCAAGATAAATGTTTGTTCTTCTGGCCGTCAAGGGACACTCAGCATTCTTCTACAACAGTGTAACTCAAAGGTATGATCCTTCTTCTGCTATCCTTCTACTCTGTCCAGCTCTCAGATGCTTAGCATGTGATTCAAAAGGCCATAGCTTGAATCAGGCACATTGTAGTCATTAAACTGACATACCTGCCCTACAGTACTTCAGAGAGGAATTCATTCTCACTGCTACCCCAGGATCTAGACTTATTTGTCACGTGCCTTCTGTACAGACACGGACTTTAAAACATGGATAGATTCTCCAAACTGAAAAACTAAAAAGTGGTAGAGGAAGTCAAACTTCTGAACCTAGTCTCTAACTTCTTAAAAGAGTGACAGGTACAAAGAGCAGAAGATTTGCAGGAGGCATAATCCACAGATGGTGCCATCCAAAGATAGCATCTCCCACTAGAGACTCCACAAAAGAAAGATGCGAAATCTCCTCCTGTGCAATTTACAGCCTCTGAAAACTCACCGGAAAGTTAAATTGATGGCTAATGTGTCAGTTCCGACTTGATGGCAATAAGTTTGCTTTGAGTTCGTTGTTGGAAGTGATTTTTTTGTTTTTGTTTGGGGTGTTGGGCTTTTTCACCATCTCACTGCATTTTGAGCATTGATATAAATCCAGACACCATCTTAAAATCTCCTATGTTCTGTGAGCTTTCTAATCACCTAAGCTGCCACAATCTTGACAGAAACACTTAAGGCTATGTTGTTGTTGTTACTCAGTGTGGTCAAGTCAAGTGCAACTCATAGCAACCCTCATATGAACAAAAGATTTGAACACTGTCCTATCCTGGGTCATTCTTATCACCCCCCCTTTGAAGGAAGTTTCATTAACATCCAGAAATGGCTTTAGAACTTGAGTAAGCCTAGCCAGCTTAGTTAGACAGAGCTCTAGTGGCTTGGTGGTAAGGAGCTGCATTGCCAAAGGCATCTAGTTCAAAGCCACCAGCTGCTCCACAGGAGAAAGATGGGCAGTCTCTTACCATGTGATTTACTGCCTCTGAAACCTCTTTAGAGGGTCAGATATAGGGTTAGAGTTCTGAATTTACAGTACACAATAAGCTTTCTTAGAACAATAAAGGCTTTTACATAGGATTATTATTGTTACTACAGAAGTCATTTCACCTCACCTCCTAACCAACATCTTTTTCTAGTTCAAGAAAATACTTTTCACTGAGTGTGGCAGATTCTCCTGTATTAATAGAACTTTCCTACAGTTTTTGTCTTTTGCGGAAACCTCTAGTTGCCATCTCTATAAAATCATGAATACGTTCCTGATCAGTTGTCACTTGGTATTAAGATTTAAAAACAAAACATAATAAAACAATTTATATGACTGAATAGATTTTAGCAACGCCTGGAATGGAATACCATGCCCTTAAATTATTTTTATATTATTTCCACTGCTGAGTTTGTAACAGTTTGGAAACTGATCTGATCAAAAGCTTTCCTGCTTTTAACATCTTTCTTCTCTTCTATATACAGTATGCTTAATAGGAAATATTTTTTAAGTGACTCTAACTATTGTAGTGCTTCCCCCTTTAGACACAGGTAAGGAAAGAACAAAGAAAACTTGAAAATATTTGTCTAAATTTATCAAGAAGAGAACAGTGAGTCAAACACATGGCAGAGCAGAATCTGAACGATAATCCCAATTGGGAATGATATAATGCAAAGATCTATAAAGATCAAAACGCAATTACCAATTGACAAGGTGTGACGATGCAGCCATTTTCTGGACAGGATGACTGATCAGCAAGAAGGCACAAAGCTCTGTCTAGCACAGAGAGAGTATAACAGTTGAACTTACCATCTGTGTGGGAACTCACACATACTATGTAAAAGAATCTGAGAAGTCAAGAGATGGCAATGGGCAGTTACTATTCAAAATATATACTTATTTGTTTTCTTGTGAGAGTAAGTTAGCTAATGTCCAGGAATGGAGGAAAATTGGGACTATTTGAAGAAGAAGAATGTGGTATCAGTATTGGAGGAAGAGTCATCAACGACTGCATCATGTAGATGACACAATCTTGAATGCTCAAAGTAAAGACAATCTAAAGCACTTGCAGCAGAAGATCAAAGTCTACAACCTTTAATATGGGTTACATCTCAACATTAAGAAAATAAAAATTCTCACCACTAGTCTAACAGGAATCATCATGATAAATCGGGAAATGTTTGAAGTTGTCAAATATCTCACATTTCTTGGGTTCACAATCAACACCCCTGGTATTAGCAACCAAGAAATCAGAAGATGTATTGCACAGGGAGAGGTGACTAGCAAGGACTTCTTCAAAGTTTTAAAGAACACTGACATATCATGAAGAAAAGCTCAAAATCACTGGCAATAAGAGATGCAAATCAAAATCATGAGACATCATCTCATTCCAGTGGCAGTAGCAGAGTTTAACAGGACAGCAAGAAGTGAATGCTGGAAAGGATGTGGAGACATAGGAACTCTCATGCACTGTTGGTGGGATTGTAAAATGGTACAACTACTCTGGAAGGTAATTTGGCATTTCCCCAAAAAGCTGAACATTAAGATTCCTTATGATCCAGTTATTCCACTCCTAGAAATATAACCAAAGGAAATTAGAACTGAGACACAGAGATCGCACACCAGTATTCAGGCCAGTGTTATTCACAATCACAAGAACATGGGGAAAGCCCAACTATCCAACCACAATAGACTGGATTGACAAATTGTGGTTCATTCAGATGATGGAATACTATACTATGCAGCACTCCAGAAAAACAATTTTGAAAAATACTAACTAGGGAGAGACTGGAGGACATTATGTTGAGTGATCTTACTCAGTTTCATATGAATAAATACTGCACAGGACCTTTATTGTAAAAACGGAAGAATAACTAGTAAAACATGTATGGGGATCCAGGGAGGGAAGAGCGAAGAGCAGAGCAGGAAGGGAAAGTAGGAGGGGAAATCAAAGGGTCTCACAACTTGGTGAGTGAAAAGGGGTGGGTAAGAGAGATGGGAAAGATCTGGATGGGATTTGGAAAACGCAGAATACTGATGAGCATGGCTTAGTGGTGAATGAGTTTATAACATATAACAGATGAGAATGAGTGTATGAAACACAATGTGAATGAAGGACAGTGTGAAACACAATGAATACAAACTTAGTATGCAAACCAATGTAAAATTTAAGAAAAAAAGAACAGTGATGTCAGTTTAAATACTAGGGTTGACTTGGTCTAAGTCAGTACCTTTTCTGTTATTTGCTATGTATCTGAAAGTTTGACAGTGACTAAAGATAACAGAAGAACCTGATGTCTTTGAATTGTGTTGATGGAGAAGAGTACTGAATATTCCATGGACAAAAGAACAAACAAGTCAGTCTTCAAGGAAGTATGGCCAGGATGCTCCTTCGAGGCAAGGATGGTGAAACTTCATTTCATACACTTTGGGCATGTTGCCAAGGGACCAGTTGCTGAAAAAAGACACCAAGCTGGAGGGTCAGAGAGGGAGACCCTTAGCAAGTTGGACTGATATAGTGACAATAACAATAGGGTCGAGCATATCAGAGGTGGTAAGACACCAACCTCACCACCAGGATAGGGCGAGGTTCAGACCTGTTGTTCACAGGGTCACTATGAGCTGTTGCCAACTTGAGGGAACTTAACAACAACACACATTGTCCAGGCAATAGAAAGAATATGAGTAAGAATTTAGTTTAGGGAAAGGTCAATCATTACAGCACACAATACCTTTATCATGGTCAACAACAGCTCATTTCTGTTAGTTTCAAGAAGCTATTTGATAGTTTTCTCCAACTGAGTCCACTGCCAGTAGTTGTTTTATTAATAACAGCTCTCAAATATTTACTGTTAACATATTATGAGTTCAGATACTATCTGTTTAGATATAGGATGCAGGTTCTCATCATTATTACTATTATTGTTATGTGCCAGCATGTTGCAGTAGACTCAAAAGTCAACCCACTAGTGAATTTTCAGAGGCTGTAAACTGAACAAAAGAAGACTGGACATCTTTCTCTAGAGGGGCAGCTGGTGCTTTCAAACTGCCTGCCTTTGGGTTGGCAGTGCAACTCATTACTCACCAAATCTTCCAGAGATTCCCAGATATGATTGGTATTAATACTCATCACACTGTTCTAACCATTTATGTGTCTCAAAATCACTGTTGTTGGCTCAGTTCTGACACATAATGACCCTCTCCTTTGGGTTTCTGAGGCAGTAAATCTGTATAGGAGGAAAACGGATACTTTTCTCCTGTGAGGCACCTGTGGAATTTGAACCAGGAACCTCACAGTAAACTTCATCAAAAATGAACAGGAAGGAGGGCATGGTCATTAGGGGCTTGTACTGTTTAACATGAAGGTCAGATCTCTTAGATGGTTGGGATCTACCAGTGACTTAAAGGGAGAGAGGCGCAATCTCCTCCCATTTATTTACAGGAGATCCCCAGAACCCATGGACCAGTATCAATGGAGTGACATATACCCCAAACAGGTATACTTTTGGGCCTGCTTCTAAGGAAAGGATTCAACACATTTATCAAATACTTAAAGGTCCCAAAGTCAAAGGTCTTTGTAAAGCTGAATAGTATTACTGCAGACATCTGCAACATTTCTACCACTTCCGTCAAAGTGGGTTATAAATCTTTGTGGTGTTGTAAGTGCCCCAAGCTAAGTGTGATTTATAGAGACTCTGTGAACAACAAATCTGTCCATGTCCTATCCTGTGCCATACTTATCATTCTGCACACACTGGAGCCCACTGACACGGACACTGTATCAATCCATCTCATTGAATGTCTTTCTTTCCTTCACTGTTCCTCCACCTCTGGGTGGTATAATTTACAGCCATCAGCTGTGGTTATATTTTCTTTTTGTGGTCACATTTTTGAAATATCCTTTGACTTAAGAGAACTGTCCCACAGACTATTCAGGTTTGTAATCTTTACAGAGCTCTGTTGGCTCTAGTGTATAAGGAGTTGTGCTGCCAACCCAAAGGCATCTAATTAGAAAGACATAACTGACTAGTTGCTCCATGGGAGGAAGATGGGCAATCTCCTCTCAAGTGATTTATAGCCTCTGAAAACCCACTTGAGGGTGAATTATGAGTCAATTCTCACTTGACAGCACATAACAACACAACGTGTGTGTGTGTGTGTGTGTGTGTGTGTGTGTGTGTGTACACAATGACATATCTTATAGGAAACCCCTCTCTCTAAAATTTAAAGGAAACTTCAACACCTCAACAAGAAAAAGACAACTCAATTTCAAAATGGGCAGGGATATGAAAAGACACTTCACCAAACAAAGCATTCAGATGGCAAATAAACACATGAAGAGATGTTCAAGACTGTCAGTTATTACAGGGATGCAAATCAAAACAAAATTGAGCTATCATCTCCCTACAGCAGTAATAGCAAAGTTCAGTACGATAGTAAAAAAAAATGCTGGCAAGAGTATGGAGAGATTAGAACTTTCATACGGCTGGTGGGAATGCAAAATGTTGGCTTTAAAGCACTTCTTTAAAAAGTTGAAAAAAGAAATATTTGACCCAGCAATTCTACTATTAAGAAAACTCCAATATATATATATATATATTAAGAAATAACAGTCTCTATATAAACAGTGATATGCACACCCATGTTCACTGTAGCTTTATTCATAAGTGTCCATCAGTGGATGAATGGGTAAACAAGCCATAGCAATTCACGTCGTGAGGGACTATGCAACACTGAAAAACAATGAAGCATAACGTCAAAGAATCTAGAGGACATTATACTGAGTGAAAAAAGCCAAAAACAGAAAGAAAAATATTGTATAAGAACACTATAAAATAAAGCTCAAGATAGAATCATTCTTTAAGGCTATTAGGAAGTAAAGGAAGGGAGAGAGGAGTAAAAATTAGTAACCAATAACAAACACTTATTAAAATAGGGGAAGGGAAAGGCAATACAGAATAACTGGATGATCAAACACTGTGGGTATTATAATTACATTTATAAATGAAAATATATAACCAATATTTAGCTTTGAAAATTTCACTGAAAAAAAAAACTCCAAACACTAAAAAAATTATCCTCTTATTTGTAGGCTTGTTAACCATTTATATAACATCTTTAGAGAAATGTCTGTTCAAGTCTTTTGCTTATTTTTTAATTGGGTTGTTTATATTTTTCTTATTGTGATACAGTTCTATTTCTCTGTATAAAGCATGAATATATATAAAGAATTGAACACAAATATCTAAAAATATATCTATATAAACAAAACCCAGTAATTTCTGCCATACAGCAACCCTGTAGGAAAGAATTTAAGTGTCCACCAAGATGATTGTTATTTAAAAACCTAGAAAATACTAGAGATGATGATGTTGAGAAATTGGAGCACCTACTCTATTATTACTCTATGATTAGGGATCTCTGATAGCTTAACCCTAAGAAGCTGCCTGCATGTGGTTCAAATCCACCAGCTGCTCCACAGGAGAAAGATGGGCAATTTCTTCTCATGTGATTAATTGCCTCCAAAAACTCGCCAGAGTCAGCTATGGGTCAGTTCTGAATCAACAGTACACACAGTAACAAGAACTCTATTACGAGCTGTGCTCCGGAGGCTAAGCAGCAAGTTGTGCTGCAAACCCAAGGCATGTGGTTTGGGCCCACTAGTAACTCACAGGGGAGAAAAATGGGCATCTCTTCTCCTGTGATTTCCAGCCTCTGAACACCCACTGGAGAGTCATTTCTGACTCAATAGCACAAAAGAGTAACAACTCTACTGCTGTGGGAATGTTAAATAATACAGTACTGTAAGAAACAATTTGGTGTTTCCCTAGCAAGTAAACACAGACTTATCACCTGACCCTGCTGAGTCTCTGCTACTATATGCTCCACTCATGGGAAGAGTAATCAAGAAATAAAAAGATGTATTGCATTGGCAAAATCTGTCATCAAGGAACTCTCCCAAGGACTTAAGAGCAAGGATATCAGTTTAAATACTAAGGTGTGTGTGGTAAAAACCAGGGTATTTTCAATTGTTTCCTAAGCATCTGAAACTTGGACAATGAACAAAAAGATGACAGAAGAGCTGATACTTTTGAGTTGCACTGTTAACAAAGAGTACTAAATATACCATGGATTGTCAAAAGAACAAACAAGTCTGTCTTGGAGGAAATGTCGTTCCTCCAAGCAATGATGTTCCCTCCTCCTTGGAAGCAAGGGTGGTGAAACTTCATCTCACATTCTTTGGACATGTTGCCAGTCCTCAGAAAAACACATTACGCTAGGAAAGCTGGAGGGTCAGAAAAACAGAGGAAGACTCCCAACACCATGACTGTAACAATGGGCTTGAGCATATTAGAGATAGTGAGGGTGGTACAGGATAGGGATGCTATGAGTTTCAGCTGATTTGACAGCACCCAAGAACAATGTATCTCCTAAAGTATCAAAGTTTGGCACTCAAATACTTGCATTTCAGTGTTCACTACAACCTGATTCACCATGTGACCATCAAAAGATGAATTATATATAGCATACAATGTTTACACAGCCTTGCTTGCTGAAGCTGAGTAGTGCCTGAAGTGTTTCCTGCAGAAGGTCAAGGAATGCAGTCTTCCCGATGGATTGAAGATCAATATAAAGAAAACAGAGATTGTCACTACTGGGCCAATTGGCAGCTTCATGATAGATGGAGGAGATTGAGGTTATTAACAATTTCAGCTTGTCCAGCTCTTACCAGTAATCAAGAAATCAAAAGATGAATTGCGCTGGAAAAATCTGCTAAGACCTCTCCAGAGTGCTGAAGAGCAACAGTGTCAGTCTAGAAACTAAGAGGCACCTGATCCAGGCCATGGTCCTCACAATTACTTACTGTAATCAGACAGGTGGGCAATGCCTAAGGACAATGTAAGAATTAATGACTTTGAGTTGTGGTGCTGGAGAAAAGTATTAAACATACTATGGACTGGTAAAAGAACAAATAGTTCTGTCTTGGAGAGGGTGAAAACAAGTTGCTTTTTAGAGGCAGGTATTTTGAAGCTCTATCTCACATATACTTTGGCCACTGGCCAGGAAGTCCCAGATCCTGGAGGAGGACATCATGCTGGGAAGGGTGGAGGGTCAGCGCAGGAGAGGAAGACCTTGGACGAGATTGATTGATATGGTAACCAGAATAATGGGGGTAAGGGTGTCAAAGACAGTGAGACAGGCTCAGGCTGAGTATGGTTCAGAGCTACTGTGCACAGGGTCTCTGTTAAATCACAGACAACTTGACAACATAAAACCACCACCACCACTTCAGAGCATTATTCAGCTACAGAAATATATGAAGTTCTACTATATGCTATGACATGGATAGGCCTTAAAGGAATCATGCCAAGGTAAAGGGAGCTCTGGTGGCTTAGGGCTAAGGAGCCGAGCTGCCAACCCAAAGCATATGATTTAAAGCCATCTGCTGCTCCACAGGAGAAAGATGAACAATCTTCTCCCATACAGTTTATGGCCTCTGAAAACTTGCTCAAAGTTCGGCCAGTTCCAAGTGAACAATACTCACAACAAAGTAAAGAAGACAGACTACTCCACTTCTGTGACATATGTAGAATAACAAATTGACAGAGACGGAAAGTAGATTAGTGGCTGCTAGGAATTGGGGGAGAGGTTAAGGGGACATTATTGCTTAATAGGTAAAGAGTTACTATTTGGGGTAATGAAAAGAACTGGAAATGCATGAACAACACTGTACGTTAATGTCACCAAACAGTACACTGAAAAGCAGCAAAAATGGTATCTTTTTATGTTGTCTATGTGATGGTTAAGATGTGCTGTCAAGTTGGCAGTTATGATGGAGACATTCCTCCATCTGCTATGAACATCCAACTGGTTTAAGGGGACTCTTAGCAGGGATGTGGCTTGTAAGGAATAGATAAACAAGCCTGGCAGAGTTCTCAGGCTCTCTGTTCCATCTGGATCTTGCATCTGGCTCAGCACTTCTCCAGGTCTCGAACTAGCAGCCTGTCTTGCCTGCTGACTTTGGATTCATCAGCCTCCACACCTGTGTGACTTAGGAGAAACCTGAGGTCTCCTGAGGTCTTTGTACCTGGGTCTTGTCAGCCTCTATGAGCAGGTATGTAATTTTCTTTACATAAATATATCTTCAGAACTATTTTATTAGCTTTATTCTTTAAAGAACCAAGCCTAAGGTCATTTGATTGACCACCATTTAAATTTTTTCCATTTAAAAAACAGTCCAATCAAAATTCTCAGATTACTCCTAATTAAAGCTCCCTTATCCCTTTTAACAGGTAAAGTGGCACTATTTAATTACTCTATTAAAATCTTCCATAAATGTCTCTCTCCTGAATTCTCATTACCTTCTACCGTAATACCTTTGCCAAAGCATACTACCCTTTTTTCATTTCTTTGTTGTTTCCTCCCCTCCCCTTTCAGATGCTTCCTGCCCCTCTTTTTTTCCATAACTAATTCTCACTTACCATTTCAGGTGCTGTTAAATCCCCTTACCTCTTTCTGAAACTTTATGGAGTAGTTCTGGGAGGTCCACTAAATGCTCTTTCTTCAGGGACACTATCATCTCACACACTCCATCTTCTCAAACTCATTAAAAATAAACAGTGGTTCATACACTTTCATTTCTCACAGCACTGAGCATACTAGGGAATACTTACCAAGGACTCTTCAAACATTTAGTGACTGATTTTTCTTGTAAGATTCCAATAAAGTTAGGATCACAGAAAGTACTTACTTTCATTTGGTAGCAAAAGGCTCATGTTTTGATTTCCCATGTCTGCAAAGCTATCTGTCATATCTCCAAAAACCAGCATCATGAGAGGGAGTGCAGCTCCGTGGATGACGGCGGCCAGAGTCCCCAGCAACATATACAACTTATCAAGCCAATTTGAATATCGAAACTAAAACAAAACAAAAAACCAAGAAAGCAAAATGTTGTGAATAAAAATGCTTAGCTGTTTCAAGTAGAGATTCGCTCTACCTTCAAAATACATCAAAAATTCAAACACTGTTCAGACGACCACTGCTATCACTTTGTCTGCGCTATCATCTTTCTATCAACTTTGGGCATGTTGTCAGGAGGGGCGATTCTTTGGAAAAGGACTTCCCGCTGGGAAGGGTGGAGGGTCAGAGAGAGACCATCAGCAAGATGGACTGACAAAGTAACCATTGCAATTAGCTCAATCCTATCAGGGTGGTGTAGGATAGTGTGGAAATTATTGAACAATATCACACACAAGAAAAAAATCCTGCTGAAGATTATAAAAAAAACTGGATAAACAATGTACTGAGACAGTACAATGACAGAGAACTACCAGAAATACAAGCTGGGTTTAGTTAGAAGAGGTTGTGGCAGTAGAGACATTACTGCCAATGTCAGATGGATCTCGGCAGAAAGCAAGGAGTACCAGAGGAATGTTTATCTGTGCTTCATTAACTATGCAAAAGCATTTGAATTTGTGGATAACAACCAATTACGGCTAATCTTGAGGAGCATGGGACTCCCAGAACACTTGATTGAGCTTATGCATAACCTGTATTTGTACCAGGAAGCAGTCCTCACTCAGAATAGACCAAGGAAACAATGAGTGGTTCAAAATCAGGAAGGGAGGGCATTAGGGATGCATCCTGTCTCCATACCTTTTCAATTTATATGCAAAACAGATCATTTGGGAAGTTGAGCTTTATGAGGAGAAATGTGGCATCAGAACTGGAGGAAGACTCATCAACAGCCTATGTATTGCAGATGACACCACCTTGTTTGCCGAAATCAAGAAGGACTTGAAACATCTGTTGCAGAAGTTCAAGGACTACAATCTTCAATATGGATAGAAGCTCAACATCAAGAAGACAAAGATTCTCGCCACTGGGCCAACTGACAGCACCATGAGAGATGGTAGAATACAGGGCAATGAAAAAGAGAAAGCCCCTGAATGAGACAGATTGACAAAGCAGCTGCTAACAACGGGCTCACACACAGGAGTTACAGGATGTGAGAAGAAACGGACTTCACAGCACTTTAAAACAACTTCCACTAAGTTGTGAACGCCTTCTTCATATTGGATTCATTGTCTTCTTTTCTTATATATGAGATTTGAATGCAAGAGATGGGACATCCTGGGTATCTGTCTCATGGGATTAAAATAGCAATAAAACGTTATTGCTCTAGTTTTTAGTATAAAATAGAAGGTAGCTCCATCTTATGGGAAAAATCTTGATTGCCAAAGACCCGTCACATGAAACCGCTGAACAAAGATGCTTTTTACTTTAAAAAAGCAACCTGAGTCAAAGAGCTTTAACCTAGTAGAATCAGCATAGATATAAAGTGATTTTATGGCATTACACTTCAAGAAGGCATTTTACTGTGTGGAACACAACAAATTGTGGCTAACCTTAACAATGGGAATCCCAAAACACTTGATTGTGCTCATACAAAACTTATACCTAGACCAGGAAGCTGTTGTCAGAACACAGCAAGGAAACACACTGCATGGTTCAAAATCAAGAAAAGAGTGTGTCAGGGATATAACCTTTCTTCCATACCTTTTCAATCTAGACATGGAACAGATCATTAGAGAGACTAGACTTTATGAAGAAGGTTGGGGCATCAGGATTGGAGGAAGATTCATCAACAATTTGTGTTGTGCAGAGGACACACCCTAGCTCACCAAAACTGAGGAGAACCTGAAGCACTTTCTGCAAAAGGTCAAGGACTGCAGCCTCAAATATGGATTGCACTTCAATACCTAGAAAACAAAGTTCTTGCCACCAGGCCAATAGGTATCATGTTGTTTTTGCTGTGCACCTCTGAGATGAAACAGACCCATAGCTGACCCTCCAGCAGGTTTTCAAAGGCAGTAAATTGCATGAGAGCCTATCCTTCTCCCTTGGAGGAGCTGATGGATTTGAACCATGTGCCTTTGGAAGTACAGAACAGCTTCTCACCCACTAGGCCAGCAGCACTCCTGATATCATGACAGATGGAGAAAAGATTGAGGTTGTTAACAATTTCCGCTTGCTCTGACACACAATCAACACCGCTGGTACCAGCACACAGGAAATCAAATGACAAATTGTGCTGGGAAAATCTGCTGTCAAGGACCTCTCCACGGTGCTAAAGAGCAATAATGTCAGTCTAGAAACTTAGGTGTGCCCAATCCAAGCCTTGGTCTTCTCAGTAACTTACTATAAATCTAAAAGATGGACAATAACTAAGGATAACAGAAGAAGAGCCTGTGTTCTGAGTTGTGCAGCTAGGGAAGAGTATTGAACATACAATGGACTAACTGCTAAGAGAACAAAGAGATCTGTCCTAGTGAGGGTGAAACCAGGTTTCTCCTGGGGGCAAGGATTTTGAAGTTCAGTCTCATATACTTTGGGCATGTTACCAGTAGATGCCAGTCATTGGAGGAGGACATCCTGCTTGGAAAGGTCAGTGTTGACGGGGAAGACCTTGGATGAGATGTACTGACACTGTGACTGTGGCAATGGGGTCACATGTGTCAGCGATGATGAGGCTGACTTAGGATAGGGCTAAGTTCTGAGCCACTGTTCACAGGGACATAGTTCTCAGGATCGTATGAGTTGCAGTTGACTCAACAACACATAACAACAATGAAAAGAAAGATGAAAGGAAGAAGGCAAATGCATATTCATATGCAAAGGAGCATACTTTTCTTGAGAAGACAGAGTCTGACAATAATTAATAACAATCTGTGCTTCTGTAGCTACAGATCTAGAATGACAATTATACAGATCTAATCACACTCATGGCTGGCATGTCAGAGGAAAAAGAGAAAACTGTCTCTGGATTCAAGGAAGTGACAGGACCATAAAATAGAGTAAAGGTCTCAGGGCTCTGGGACAGATCCATCTGAGAGCACTTCATGTGTCTCCTGTGTAACTCAAAGAACTAGTTAACGAAAGTCCACAGAAAGATAAAGTAGAAGCAAGATGATGAAACTGGGAGTAGGGCTATGAAGATAAATGCCAGGGCAGGTGGTGGCTGTACTTTTAGGTAAGTTAGATGTAGGCAGCAGGTTTGTAACCTAGGGAGGAAGCCCGGGTTAGAAGTCATAAACCTAGGTTAGGATGATTAATTAAAACAAGAGCAAAAATCAGGGAATCTATATGAAATGGCAACAGTAAACTCTCTGCTGAACTTATACATTGTTTCTGAGGAGAAAAACTAACCATAAAGGTAGTAAACAAGGAATTTAGAACACTAATAAGTACTGAATTGATAAGGAGAGAAATAAAATGACCCATGTTTGGCAACAGTATAAGGTAGTCCCTAAAGAGGAAAGGAAAAGTCAGTTAATGAGATACTGAACGAAAATTAAAGTCTGAAGTTAGAAAAACCTAACATACTTTTTTTAAAAAAAAGATCAGCTGCCCTGGATGTTGCCACATGACTCCCTCCTGAAGGGCAGTCTGCAAGGTTTCCAAAGGTGATTCTGAGGGGTTGGTGTGGGTGCTTTTTTTAGTGTTTTTGTTTTTGTTTTTATGGCCAAGGCTTTTTTTTCCAAAGCACATAGTAGTGGACTCCAATCACCAGACTTTCCATTAGCAAACAAGTGCATTGACACTTTACACTACCCAAGAATTTCAGTAAATTCTTAAGCATTAATAGTGATTACATTTCTTTCACTCAGTGATATGTAATTTCTTTAACCTAAAAATATTACTTTACAACTGAAAAACTTGAAAGAGGCATATTCTGCATATTTTTTTTTCTTCAAATCCACTGAAGCACAGGCTAAATTCAGCTCTGAAGTACTTTGCCTTAACTACACATTCATTTGCTGCCAAAATAAAGCAGACATGAGGGGAAGAAAAGGAACAAGCGCCACCTTATCATAACTTTTTCACTCCTGGAACAAGAAACAACTCAACTCATTGCCAGTGGGTCGGAAGTGACTGACAGTGGACCCTCCAGGAGGTTTTCAGAAGATGTAAATCAAAAGAGAGGAAACTCCTCATTTTTCTCCCAAGGAGCTGCTAATGGATTCAAACTGTCCACCTTTGAGTTGGCCACACAATGTCTTACCTAGGAGGTCACCAGAGCTCCCTAGACTCCATGAAAGCACACAAAACATCAATTCCCTTAATGAAAAGAACTGATGTGCAGAAATTTCTCTCTTCACCACCACTGTCTCCCTTAATGCCTTAGAACTAACCACCATAAAAGCAAGCAAGTCATGAATAGAAGCTTTAACTGAAGGTCTATCAGAAACCAAAGAGCATACAAACAGGCAATGATACAACCACAAGTGTCTGGAAAGAAACATCACACAGGGTAATGTGTCTAGCAACAGGAAAGGAGAGCTCATAAGGACTAGCTGGCTAGGAAGGTGTCTGAGAAGGTAACATTAGAGCTGAGATTCCAGTGACAGGAAGAATTTAGTAAATCATTAGGTGATCTGAGGACAGCGCACTGCAAGCAGAAGAAAGATAAAAGGCAGAGATCCTGGGATAGAAATAACCACTAGTGTGTCTCAAGAAGCAAGAGAGTGGCCTCTGTCGCAAGAGAAGAGTGAGGGTTCAGATTTGTCTGCAGTGAAGTCACAGATGAGGCAGAGATTAGATAATGAAAGGCCTTGCACAGCCACAGAAAAGCCTAATTTGAAGCAAGGAATTTAAACTTTATTCTAAATGTTCCATTGGCGTGTAAAGGAAAAGCAATGGAAGATTGTTATCAGATAAAGATTATTTCATGTGGTTGCGATGGGGACAATCCTTTCTAGAAGTGTAAAACTAAAGGACAGACTTAAAGCGGGGGCGGGGTGGGGAATGGTTGAAAGAGCAGGCTTGATGAGGTGTGACAGGTAGGATTAGGGTCCCTCTGAAACATCTGAATCTGTTTCTTCACCTGGATAACACAAAGATGCTTGTGTCATAAACCAACAACAACCCCTTACATGGTAAAAGGGATGTGTGAATACTGAATTGATTAAGGATCCTGAGACAGGAATAGTACCCTGATTTACTCAGATTCCATATAAAGTCACTGCAATGATCCTTCTAAGGGAGACAAGAGAATCAGAGATAGTTGTAGGTGATATGGTAACTGAAGACAGGCTAACCCACTGGTCGCCAGACTATCAAAAAGTAGCTGTAACTGAGAAGGCAAGGAGACAGCTTCTCCACTTAAGATTCCAGAGGTTACCACTGGCCAGCCAACACTTGGAACTGAGATTCCTGACTCTAAGAACTGGAAGACAATAAATCTATTTTGTTTTCAACTGCTAAATTTGCAGTATTTTGTTACAGGACCAATAAGACATTAACATGCCAGGTCAAAAATACTCAAGGATAACAAAGAAATCCTAAAGCTAGGTGGAGTAAAAAGTTATCATCAGGGGCTGAGACATTTGCGTTTATTACTTCATTTATGGAATCCACCCAAAAGATAAGTGCAAGGTCCCCATTCACAAGTGTAATTTATTGAAGTGGCATACAGGTGAAGGTTGCAAGAACTCACTAGGGCAAAGAACAAGAGCTGATCTGGTGAATACGTTGGTTATAAGGCTGTCAAAATACTGTGAAGAAGCAAGTGTAATCAAATACCCAAATCTTCAATCAACTAGAGGTTACGAGAAAAATCTTAGAGGCTAGGACCATTGGAAATGGATTCAAACTACTATCACTATCAAGAATGAAAACATAATTCCAAAAGGAGTATTGCATGAGGATCAAGAAACAATCTGGATATGGCTATGTGGAGAGAGAGGGATTTCAACATCATCACTATTTCCCAAGATAAATGTTTACAGAGCTCTAACTTCACAGGCGAAGGTGACACAATAAAAACTCAAAGCGGGGAGAAAAAACAACACCCTGGGGAAACAATGAAGAGAAAGAACGAATGAACATGGTGGTGAGGATCATACGTAGCTGAGAGGTCATGATGCCATCAAAAAATTAAATTACAATATGTTGTGAATGGACTGCAAGACAGAAAGTAAAAGCCACCCTGGTATGTGAAGGGAGTCAGAGGTGGAGTTCCGAGAGTGAGGTAATGTAAAGGAAGATTACAGCTGATGTGTAAACGTCAGTAGAAATGATCTATTTGACGGGAGAGATAAAAAAATAGAGACAACAGAAAGAAGACAATAATGGCAGGCCCTTGGGAAAAAACAAGAGATGGGAGTCAAAGTACAGTGAGGGATCAGTTTTAAAAACAGGTTGCTTCCTCTACTGTAATGAAAAGAAAAGGGAGGGTTTTCATCCAGATACAGGGATGTTTGCACATTTGGATAAGAAAATGCCCATTACTTCTAGGCTGATGGTTTACATCCTGTTTATGAAATGAACCCAGAGATGAGTTGAGGGAACACATGAAAAGAACAAAGGTTTCACACAGTGGGAAGAGCACTGGCAGGGTTTCTGTGCTGGTTACAATCCGATGTGAGGTTTTCACCAGCGCCAACCCAAAGTGGGTGCACAGGCACCAAGATGGCACAGAGAGGGCTTTGCCTGGCAAAAGACAGGTGAAAAAGGTTTACAGTAAGAACATAAAGATATCAAAACTGCGCTTAACCCTAAGCTCAAAAAGAAAAGCACACAAAGACAGGAAGGAGGTGGTGAGAAATGATGAGTCAGAGGACGAAAGATCCCAGAGAGAACACTGAGCGGGCAGGCAGGAGAGGAGATGGTAATCATAGAGGCAGAGGGCTGTGTGAGTCACTGTGGAGGCGGGACAGTCATAGAAGACCATAAAAGCCCGGATGTGAGCATGAGAGTGGATGGCTGCCGCAGAGGGGAGGTAGAGGTTACTACAGCTGTGGAGGTCAACGAGTGGTTATTCATATTTCCATAAAAGTCACAAAGATAGTGACGGCGTCAGGGGTGTAAAGAGAGACAGTGAGACAGGTGGCAAAGTGTCCCATGACTAGGGCATGACAAGGGGGTCAGAAGATGATAACATCAATAAAGAAGAACACTTTCATTGCAGCTGGTAATAGTTTAACCAAAACATCATAAATAATTAAGGTTGTTAAGATCATTGACTCCAGTATAGGTAGCAATCTGGACAAAATTCTTTGCTAGCTCCCTGACCCAGCCCTAGTTCCAATGTGACTCTGTGACTCAAATACGTGACTTACCTTTGCTGAATCTGTTTCTTCACCGAAATTACACAAGTTTTTGTGTTACACAGCTAATGGCTTAAGAAGTTTTAAATATACCTGAAATGCTTAATAAATACATGGTACAGAAGAAACACAGGATTGCGAGTTATAATCTATTTAGAATAAAATTAATGTGTCCATGTTGTTGTTGTTGTTGTTGTTATATGCCATCGAGTTGCTTGTGACTCATAGTGACCCTATGTACAACAGCCCTAAACCCTGCACTATCCTGTGCCAATCACACTGCCTCTGACACACCCATCCCAATTACCCCAGTCACTGAATCAATTCACCTCATAGAGGGTCTTCCCCTCCTGCGCTGTCCCTCCATTCTCCCGAGCATGATGTCCCTTTCCAAGGATCTGCCCTCCTTACAACATGTCCAAAGTATGTCAGGCGAAGCCCCAGAATCCTTGCCTCCAAGGAGTAGCCTGGTTTAACCCTCTCCAGGATGATTCTGTTTGTTTTCTTGGCAGTCTATGGTACATTTAATACTCTTCTCCAGCACCACAGCTCAAGGCATCAATTCTCTTTCTAACCTCCCTAGTCATTGTCCAACTCTCTGATGCATAACAAGTGATTGCAAAGACCATGGCCTGTATCAGACGCACCTTAGTTTCCAGAGAGACACCGTTGCTCTTGAGTACTTTAGAGAGGTCCCTAACAGCAGACTTTTCCATCGCAATACGTTTTTTGATTTCCTGACTGCTGGTGCCAAGACTGCTGACCGTGGAGCCGAGCAAACTGAAGCTGTGAACAATCTCAATCTCTTCGCCATCCATCCTGATGCTGCCGTTTGGTCCAGTGGTGAGAATCTTTGTCTTCTTGACATTGAGCCTCAGTCCATACTGAAGGATGCAGTCCTTGACCCTCTGAAGCAAGTGCATGAGGTCCTCCTCAGTTTCAGCAAGCAGGGTTGTGTCATCTGCATAACTCAGATTGTTAATAGATCTTCCACAAATCCTGACGCCACACTTCTCATCGAGTCCAGCCTCTTGGATAATCTTCTCTGCATACAGGTTGAAAAGGTATGGAGATAGGACACATCCCTGGCGTACACCCTTCCTAATTTTGGACATGCTCTGTTCTGATGACTGCCTCTTGGTCCAAGTATAGGTTTCATATTAGCAAGATTAAATGTTCTGGGATTCCCATTCTTCTCAGAGTCAGTCACAGCTTTTTATGATCCACACAGTCAAATGCCTTTGCATAATCAATGAAACAAAGATATACATTCTTCAGGTATTCCCTGTTTCAGCTAAGATCCATCTAACATCAGCTACAATATCCCTGGTACCACGACCCCTTCTAAACCCAGCCTGGACTTCTGGCAGTTCTCTGTTGATCTGCTGTAGAGTCACATCTGCTGACAAGAGTTTAGCCTCTAAGGAGTATATCTCATGACAGATCTCCACAACCCCCCCAACTTTTCTTTTCCCTGTCTTTATTTTACCTATTTCTTCAGTTGCTTTAGAGTGGACTGTATTTGTTTTAAAAGGCTATCTGAAAGACTGAATAGTGGTCTGTTAAAAAGAAATTAAATATAAAAATAATTGTTGCTAACCACTTGGCCAACTGACTGGAAGAGATCTATATTTGCTCCCATTCCAAAGAAAGGTGACCCAACTGAGTGTGGAAACTACAGAACAGCGTCATTGATTTCACATGCAAGCAAGATTCTACTGAAGATTATCC
>NW_006399848.1:1415758-1416919 GCF_000299155.1 Elephantulus edwardii
AGGGGAAGACCCTCTATGAGATGGATTGATTCGGTGACTGGGGTAATCGGGATGGGTGTGTCAGAGGCAGTGCGTTTGGTGCAGGATAGAGCAGGGTTTAGGGCTGTTGTGCATAGGGTCGCTATGAGTCGAAAATGACTTGACGGCACATAACAACAACTACAACAACAACGACAACTACTAATCCATTTTTCAATACATTTTCAAAATTCCTAACAAGTCTCATTCAGAAGGAGTTCTGGTGGCTTAGGGGCTAGGGGCTGTATCTCTGCCAACTCAAAACCTGATGGTTCAAATCCACCAGATGCCCCATAGGAGAAAGTGTGGTATATTGACTCTGAAAACCTGCTGGTGATTCAGCTATGAAGCCAGTTCCAACCTGACAATAATTATGATAGTAGAATAAGTTAACAGACGTGGGAGTTTGTCATAGCTTAACAGGCAGCATCACTAACATATCATTGTTAAATTTACTGACTCAATAGTGTTTGTGTTTTAAAATGGATTTAACTTTACAGTGTCAGTTTTTCAAGAAAAGGCACCTTAGTAGTATAGTACCCAGAGACTTCGAATGTATCCTCTCAACATCACACTGACACTGTGTTCAGTAAGAGACACTGCTGGAAATCTGGTCCCCAGGTTATACTTGGCTAAGTTGTCTGGTCTCAGGATCTACATCTGTGAAAGTGCAATGATGAAAATACTCAAAGGAGTTTTACATTTGTGTGTAAGTTTGTTGTTGTTAAGTGTCAAGTTGAGAACAGCATATAGCGACCCTATGAACAAAAAATCTGAACCCTATTCTGTCCTGCACCAACCATCCTCATACTTCCTGACAACACAAGAGCTCATTGCAGCAGTCAACCTGTCAATCCACCTGGTTGAGGGTCTTATAAAAGCAACTTACTCCAAGTGTGATAAAGAAAAATTTCTACAACCACTATGTAGTTAGAAAATGAGACAAAGGTTACTAAATTGCCCAAATTTTAGATTGTCAGCATTTGGCCCAGGAAATAATGGCATAGTTAATCAGAGTAATAAATGATCCACGGTTAAGAGCTATTCTTAGTATTATTCAAAATGGTTGACTCTGGAGAACATTATGCTGAGTGAAATATCCCAGTCACAAAAGGACAAATATTACATGATGCCACTGTTGTA
>NW_006399848.1:1417514-1418661 GCF_000299155.1 Elephantulus edwardii
GAGAATAGTGCAACAATGAATGAGTGGAAGCCCAAAATCTCTGTAAATGTTTATGAAAATTAATAAAATATAATTATAGAAAAAAAAAGAGCTATTCTTAGAAGCCCACCACTTGTCTGTTGATTTGCCATACTATGGTGGCCTGTATGTTGCTAAGACACTAGAAGAAACACACTGTTATTTCTAACATCAGCAGGATCATCCCTGGCGGATCATGACAACTATCCACTTGTGAAATAACAGACCCCTGAAAACCCAATGAACAGTAGGCAAGCATTGTCCACTGTAGTGTCAGAAGACGAGCCCCTCCCTGAGGTTAGATGACACTCAATGTATTACTGGGGAGGGCTGCCTACACAGTGAATGCCAACAATGGGCTCATGCACAGCAGAAATTGTGAGGATGGCACAGGATCAGGTTCACTGAAAGGTACCTAACAACAGCTCTTATGAGGCTTTGTGAGAAGTCCTGGTGGTGCACCAGGTAAGTGTTCAATTGCTAAGTTTAAATGCACTAAATGCTTCACAGGAGAAAGATGCAGCAGTCTTCTCCTGTGAAAATGATATATAGTCTTGTTATTTTTGTTGTTGTTACTGTGTGCTACCAAGCAATAACATACTCAAAGATGACCCTCCAGTGGATTATCAGAGGCAGCAAATTGCATGAGAGGACAATGTCCATCTTTCTCTCATAGATCAGCTGGTGGACTTAAACCATGTGCCTCTGGGTGGGCATCCCAGCTTCTTAGAAACCCTACACAGCAGTTTTACGATGTCCTGAAAGGTTGCAGGAAGTGACTCAACTAGATAGCAAAAGGTTTTAGGATCAAAGTCCCAAACTTGTCAGGATTTCAAAGTCATTTATGACAGAGAACTTTGTCCATTTGCCCTTGTATGAACTGCACTCAGGTGTGGCTGGTTTCTTCTCTCCAGACTCCTAAGACCATAGATGCAGAGTGGCAAAGACAACTGAGTATGACAGAAGACAAACCAAGTAACTTGTAAATAGTTTTGCAAATATTCTACATGGGAGGAGACTGCACATCTTTCTCCCACAGAGCAGCTAGTAGATTTGAACTTCCTAACTTTGCATGGACAGCGCAATTCCTTACCACTACTATACTAACCAAAAGTATGTTGTTGTTGTT
>NW_006399848.1:1419761-1456766 GCF_000299155.1 Elephantulus edwardii
CCTCTGGTATTCCCTGCTTTCAGCCAAGATCCATCTAACATCAGCTACAATATCCCTAGTACCACGACCCCTTCTAAACCCAGCCTGGACTTCTGTATACTGAAGTCTAAACCTGGAAGAGTATTCACTGAGATTCAATACACACAGCAAACTGTGATAGCCACTCACTAGATATAAGCGAATAAAATTTTGCCTCTTTTTTTCTCTTTCAATAACATATTATCCAACTAAGTTTTATACCTGATTAAGTGTCTCTTTTATGTTAAAAAAAGGGTCACATTTGCAAATCACTTAAGTAGTGAACAAATTTTAAAACTCACCATTGCAAAAGTACTGACAGTAGGTTTCTTTTCTTTTTTCTTGTCATCTTTGTTACTGAAAAACATAGCATTAAAATTACATCAAACTTTAAAATTGCACAATTTTTAAGCTATCAAAACATAGGCCTTACATTTAACAACAAATGAGAAAAAATTTACAAGGTATTATTCAATGAAAATAAATTCATAATAGTCTCATCCCATTTATGAAGTTTGACTATAAATACACAGATCTTACAAATCTACACATGTTTTTATCTTACTGGGGGCTGGATTTCCATCAACTTGTCTTCTTCCACGTGCTGTAGGTATTTCCTAATTTTCTACAACCAGGCACAAACACACAATCCTTCTGCAGTTATAAAAAGTACATGAAAAAAAGGGGTTTCCTTTTTTATTCCAACTAGAAAGTAATCCATGTTCTCTGGAATTTATCCCCTAAATTATCATCTGTATCATTCTAGAAGTAGCTATTTAATATCTATAGCTTGATATTATGTGTAATCATTTCCTTTACAAATGGAGAATAGTGGTGATCAGATGTTGGGCAAAAGAAAATAATTGAAGTGCTGCCTACTAGCAAATCTAATTTTCAAAGGATGTCTGGAGCTTTAAATGGACCAATATGCTTCTAAATTCAATCTAGAAAGGCTACTGCTGAAAAAAAAGATATTTGCAAACCATCTAAAAGCTGTCCTTAGCCATAAAACGGTCAGCTACTATTCAGAGCCCAAATTCAAATTAATATAACTCTGGAGCCCCATGTTTTCCGCTATCTGTTCTGCCACCTGGGACGTGAACACACATCTAACACAACAAACCAGCCCCCTTCTTTATATTTTCATATGCATATAAGAAATATTGTTCCTGGGGCTTGCCGCCTCTCTGGCCCTGTCAGAGTGCACTCTGCTTTGGCCTCTCTAATCCCTGAGTGAAGTGAGAGCTCCTGTGTCTCTTTTCCTTTTTCAGAGCTTTCTCCCCTCAACCTTTGGTTAATAGAGTTTGCTTCTCTCCCCCTCTTGCTGAGGGTGTTAACCCAGAGTGTTGACAATACAGGATCAGGGAAAGGCCAAAAAAAAAAAAAAAAAGAAATATTGTGTCAGAGATGAATCCTTTCATATAGAAATTTAAATTCAAAATGAAAATTTATCTTTTTCTTTGTTCTTTATACTATGTGAGGTCAAAAGAGGTGAACAGATTAAAAAAAAAAACAAACCACCAATCAGAGTTCACCCATATTTGGCTTTGGAGTGATGTTAGATAGACATGAATATACAAAACACACAAACTCCTTTGCCCAGTAAAGGCCTGGTTTCGGTGTCCTTGGAAGTAGAATTAGAGAAGAAAAATAGTCACACATAATTTTAGCTCTAAGTTTTTATTTACTTCTTTATTTCTCAAAAACCCTTGCTCATCTGGGAAGTTACAACGTTCCCACAGCAAGGAAGCACTTCCCACTCACGCACAATCTTATCTGATCTTTAAACAACTCTGTAAGGCAGGCATGTTTTTGCCCTTTTATAGACTTTAAAAAAAAAAAAAGAAGAAGAAGAAGATGAGAAAGTGTATTTGTCCACCGTCACAAAGCCAGAACAAAGTTGGAAAGTACAGTCTGTCGCCTACCCACAAAACCACCAGGATTCTACGACACAGCCCGGCCCGGTCCTGTCCTGTACTGCACTTTCTCACTGCTACCGACCAGACGTCCCCATCAGCTTATACCACTGTGCTGAAGCTGCTCAGGCATTATCTTCATGTACAACATTTCTGAAGACAAATATTGGAAATGGCATGCTTCTTTAAAATCTTGTGCCCATATAGCTTCAAAATGGAATTAAAATAAATGATGCACATAGTTAACTTCTTACATAGATATTTAACTTAAATGCCTTCCAATTGGAAAAAAAATCTGAAGGCTATGATAAGATGCAATGATAAAGTCAAGAGAGATGGAAGATTTTACCACTTTCTTTACCATTTCACTCCACAAACCCTCCATACTTATTTCATATAGCCCTGTGCATATACCTTAAGCATACCTTTAAGCTACTAAATTTTAAAAAGTTAAGAAAAAAAAAATAAATATATTTCGTCTATACTCTTTTTTCCTTTGTATCAATGTAAACCTTTCCATTGTAAAATATTTCAAATAAACAAGTTGGAAGAATATAACAAAGCCCTATATTTCATTCAGATTCTGTAACTCTCAACAATATTTGGCTGTATTTCCTTTACCCATATGTTGTTGTTGTTGTTGTTGTTATGTGCCATCAAGTTACTTGCAACTCATGGCAACCCTATGTACAACAGCCCTAAACTCTGCTCTGTCCTGTGCCAATCGCACTGTCTCTGACACTCCCATCCCAATTACCACAACCACTCAATCAATCCACCTCAAAGAGGGCCTTCCCCTCCTGCGCTGTCCCTCCACCCTACCAAGCATGATGTCCTTCTCCAAGGACCAGTCTCTCCTTACAAAATGTACAAAGTATGTAAGATGGAGCCCCAGAATCCTTGCCTCCACGGAGTCACCCAGTTTAACCCTTTCCAGGATGAATCTGTTTGTTTTCCTGGCAGTCCATGGTACCCTCAATACTCTTTTCCAGCACCACAGATCAATCCTCCCTAGTAATTGTCCAACTCTTTGATGCATAACAAGTGATTGCAAAGACCATGGCCTGTATCAGATGCACCTTAGTCTCCAGAGAGACACCATTGCTCTTGAGGACTTTGGAGAGATCCTTAACAGCAGACTTTCCCATAGCAACACACCTTTTAATTTCCTGGCTACTGGTGCCGAGAGTGTTGACTGTGGAGCCGAGCAAAATAAACATAAATTATTGTCACTGTGAATATCTTGCTGAGTCATTAGAAAGTCACTTGAAAGCATCATGGTCACTTCATACCATCTTCACATCAAAGAAAAGTAGTAGCAATCTGATGTCATCTAATATGCCACAAACTTAGCCAGCAAAGTTTTCTATAGATTTTTTCTTTTTAACTCTGACATAATCAAGCAGGAGATGACGACCCTGGATGAAATGGATTAATACCAGGGTATCAACAGTAACTAGGGTAATGGGTACACGTGTGTTGGAGTCACTGGGACAGAGCATGCTCCAGAGCTGTTGTACACAGGGTTACTATGAGCACAGGTGACTCGATGGTTCATAACAACAATCAAGTTTCACACTTCATACTTAGTGGTTATGGCTCTTGTTGTTGTTGTTAAGTGCCGTCGAGTCACAGCGACTCATAGCGACCCTATGAAGGAGAGTCCTCGATGCTTGGGTGCCTTTCATCCTCTCTCCAGGTTCATAGGGTTTCCGGAGGCAAGCTATTAGGGAAGTGGATGCCACTCCTCCTTCCAAGCTTGTTTTAATCGGGAGCTCCACCCACTCTCTGTCCCCATTGGGTTATGGCTCTTTAGTCTCTTTTAATCTACAATCTACAATCTTGATTCATTGTTGTTATCATTATTATAGTAGGTCTGGATTTCGGACGCAGGAGTTAAGAGAACAGTTGCCTTAGAGAATGTTGGAATTATGTCTTTCTTATGTGTCATTTAACTTCTCTCTTCATTTCCTGTATGTCTGAAGGTGTGCTATCCAATAGAGTGGCCACTAACCACACGTGGTCATTGCCATTGTTAGGTTCCATCAAGTCAAGTATGACTCACTGGGACTCAATGAACAACAGATCTAGGTGCTGTCCTATCCTGCCCCATTTCATTGTCTCTGATATACATGAGCCCATTGCTGCAGTCTCTCTGTCAATCCATCTCATTGAAGACCTTCCTCTTTTCGCTGACCCTCCACTTTTCAAAGCATAATGTCCCTTTCCAATGACCAGACCCTCCTAACAACATGACCAAAGTATGTGAGATAAAGCTTCACCATCTTTGCCTCTAAGGAGCACTCTGGATGCACTTTCTCCAAAAAGTGTGTGTTCTTTTGCTATTAAGCACATCAAGTTTTAACAATCTTATTTTGGATATGTAATATATATCAAACACACACAAGATTTTAAAAACTCAATGTGAAAGAATGTAAAACATCTTATTGGAAACCTTTTACATTGACTGCATGCTTAAATTATATTTTAGATAAACTGTTGTGTACAGTGGAGTGGGAACTGACTCATAGCTGACTCTCCAGTGGGATTTTAGAGGCAATAAATGGCAAGAGAGGATAATGCATCAATCTGACTACACTTGATCCCATAAAATCTATTTTTTAAAATTAATTTTTAAATTCATTGACATTTTAAAGTTCACTGAAATTCATTTAACATTTTAAAGCATTTTACATTTTTAAAATTCATTTTACCACTATTCTTACTTTTAAAAATGTCACTAGAATATTTAAAATTACAAATGTGCTTCCCATTGTATTTGTATTTAGCTAGTTTAGAGGTTTAACTGGACTCTGACTAAATATTTTTGGAAAAATTCTTTCCAAGTGGAATCATTGTGCCACACCAAAAGTCAATTAACAACGGGTCATTTCACCATGACTGGACTAACGCCAGGTCTGATCACTTCAATCTAACTACAAAATTACACCACTTCAAAGCATATTTTCCTTTTTTGCCATTAGTAAGAATTTTAGGTAAAATCCTTGGTTGTAATCTTTTTTCTAAATGGTTTTGTTGTTTGCAGAGTCAGTCACTATGAGTTGTAGTCAACTCCGTGGTACCTATCAACAACAACAAATGGCTCCGCCCCCATTGATTATCTATCATGCCTGATCCAATTCTAACTCTGCAGGTCCCAAAATGTGAGTTTTTCTATACAGACATATTTTTCCTATAAAAGACATATTTCTACAAAGAAATTCCTCAACTCCAGATTAAGGCTTCTTGGATTGTATTCTACTTAGCATTTTACCTTAATTACAGACATTATTAATAATAACACTAAAAATGTCCTGGACTCTCAAACAAGCTTCCTTGCACTTCCACTAACACATCTGAGAAACCCACTTCTTTGTTTTCTGGTAGCAGAAGATAACCTGCCCTCACTTTGCATGTTTCCACCCCAGACCTGAGTGGAATAAGCCATTTCTCTAGTTGGGTTTCTCTAGTTGGGTATAGCTTCGTGAAAAATGGCAGATTAGAAACCAAGAAAAGCTCCCTAAAGTGAGCTCCCTATTAATGTCCCTTTCTGTGAACAGAACTGTTAAAAAATCTGAGTTCATAAAATAATAAAAGGGGGGGAGGATAAAAGACCAGGCTTACTTGTCAGAGAGACAAAGACTGGTAGAATCCCTTAGTTACTCTTCAGGCCCAGAACTGAGGTTGCCCCTGTACCTTGGTTTTCAGCCCAACAACGGACATGTCTATAAGGTGAACACTAGGAAATAGTACTCTTAAAATAAACACTGGGCATTAATTGCTTAAGGGCATTAATTTGCTTAAGGACAAAGATCAGAAAGCCGGAAGGGCTGGGAAAGGAGGAGGAATGAAAATGGGAAAGGGACTGGAAGTGAGAAGAGCACTGTTACACTGCTGAGGAAGCAACCAACCTCGACCTGGGTCAATACAACAGGAGCAAATGGGTTGGATACAAATCCAATGTGCTCTGTAAACTTTCACCTCGAACGTGTTTGGCTTCTTTGCTTGTGTATATGTGTGTCTGACTTGGAGTGAAAATGGATCTACTCTTGTAAACTTTTATCAGTAGACAATAAAGAAAATGTGGTTAAGTGTAGAAAAAAAATAGGATCATTATCATTAAAAACATGAGTTCATAATGAAGATTTCAATTCAAAGGTAACATGACATGTTTAAATCATAGTTGATCTTCATAACTGTATTTCTCTTAAACACTGAACATTTTGATTTACACTAATGTTAGTTATTATTCTCTAAGTTGTTTATCTTACCACTTCCTATTCACAGTGAAGCTGTGAACTTTTACACTTTCTCTATTGATCATGATATTTTCAAACCATCAAAGCCTCCACAGATCGTTCACAGCCTTTGCTGTGTATGTCGCAGCACAACCCCATACATGCTCTGTATGCCTACAAAGCTCTCTAAATAATGACATTTCCAGTTCCAAAACAATCTCCCATCTTGACTTGCTCCTCTTTGGCTCTGGTACTCAATTTAGTACTTAATCTTCCTTTTTCAGAAGAAAAAGCAATTGCCTGTTTAAAAATATTAATAATCACACCTAACTAACCTGCTACATCTGTCATCCACAAACATGCAAAGTGTATTTTGGCCGATTTACTAGAATTAACAGGCAGGGCAAACTTCTACTTTTAACTCAAAGAGCAGAACATAAGCAACAGGTGGGTTAAGCGCTTGGACGCTCAACATCGCGTGTGAAGCAAGCTTTATAACCAAGAAAAAGATAAGCGCGTTTGCCTATCTGGGTCTCTGGGGCCGAAAGCTAAAGCAAAACCAAGGCTGGCCTCAGCTCAACCATGGAACCGCTGTTCTAAGCGAGCCAACCTCTCCCCATGGCTGGTTTTCTTAAGACTTAAAAAGTGATTATTTGCGAACTAGAAACTAGAAGGAAAATAACCAGATCTCTCTCAGGCAAATCATGAAAGTGAAACAAACTTACCTTTTTTTGTTCAGTTTAAACTTTCCTGTTCTTCCGTGGCTGGCCCCTTCAGCATCCATCAGGTCCTGGGGAGAAACCACAGGTTAGAGGGCCGCGTGGTGCGCAGCCAGGACAGACCGCACTCCCCAGCCAGGACTCGCAGGCCAGCAGGAAGCCCGGCCGCCCGTGCGCTCGCCCCGCAGCGCGCTCGCCCGGATGCGCCCGGGGCTCCGGCGGGGAGTTCTCCCTGCGGAGCCGCCTGCGCTCCGGCCCAGCCTCCCCACGCCGGCAGCATAGCCAGACAGCGGCGGCGCCAGCCCTTTCCAGGCGCTCTTTTGACCAGAGAGCTTCGTTTCCCGCAGCCGCAGGCGATGTTTGCACAATTCCTCATCTCGCTGGCTCCGAGAAGGGTTTCCACGTGGTACTTGCTCTGCACCCTTCGGGCAGAGGAACTCAAATTGGCGTGGCTTGCGCCTAACCTCATGGGCTCAGGAGGCTGTGGAAGTTCGCTGAGTGATTCTGGGTCTCCTGGCCCCGAGGACCAAACTCGGGAAATTAGAGGAGCTGTCCCTTCCTGGGCATTGCCCAGTCTCCTCCCCAGACATGCGCGCCCCTACCTCAGGCTCGCGCGTGGAGTGTCCACGCAGTCTTGGATTTGGCGAGAGAAGACTTGCGTTTTAGTGGAAGGATCTGAAGGACACCAACAGCAGCTTTGAGACGAAGTGAGCGAGGTGAGGGCGGTGGAAGTGGGTGGTGCGTACCAATACCCTGACGTTGTCCCGCCCAGCCTGTCGGCCACATTACGCTGGATTGCTCACGACCCTCTTGATTGAATGTTTATTGCAAGTAAAGTTACGAAACAGGTTGGAAATCCAAGAGGGTTGTCCTTGCTCCCGTTGCCTCAGCAATGTACCATCAGCGGGCTTTAATTGAGGTCGTCCAGGCCACATATATTTATAGAAACAAGTCTCCACACTTCTAAATTCCCATATCCATATTTGTAGATAGATGGAGCCATGATTAGTAGGTGGAAAGCGGTCCTTTCCTCGAATTCGTACAGTTAAGAGAAAACTTCTCTGGCTAACCGTCTAAAGAGTTAATAAAGCAACCTCCATCCTGTCTGTAGTTAATGAACTTCCCTCTCTGGCAGCACTTTTTATTAAAAGATCAAGGACAATTTTCTTTCGAACTTTTTTCTTCAGAATGCTTGACAAGGTTTCTCCATCAGCCTTTTAAATGATGAGTGGTAAATTGATATACGTAAGAGCCATAATTTCATTTCACTTTTTATTTCAAATTTTTCTTGCCTCAATTTGTTAGTTTTTTTCTTCTTTCACCTAAAGGATTCCACACACACACAACACACAGAGCTTGTGTTTTATTGATTGGGGTTGTTGTTTTTCTAAGTACATTGTTGATTAGACTTTCTGACATGCCCCTAAGGTTTTGCATGTTTTGTTTGGAAACAAATGTATGATGTTGGTTCACTACTTGAAAGCTTACCATAAGCCATGTGGTCCACTGAGAACAAATAACCTTTCATTATTGCCATATAAATTTTTCATTTTTTCTATACTTCTCCTTTCTGTCAGCATATTTGTATTAATTTGTTCCACTATTTCACTTTTAAAGGAGCTCTGGTGTGTTGATGGTAAGGAATTGTACAGCCAATCCACTCACCATCTGCTCTGAGGGAGAAAGATGGACAATCTCCTCTCTTGTGATTTATAGTATTTGAAAACCTACTGAATCAGCTATGAGTCAGTTCTAACTCGTTGGTACATAACACCAACAACACAACATCCTCCCTCAAGTACAAGCCTATTTTTCTTTGTCCTTGCAAGCTGCCTTAAATTTTCCCTAAAACAATGTAGGATAGATCATATTGTTTCTACCAGTTTGAAATGCAAATTAAAATCTCAAGTATTACCACCTAAATTTCAATGATTGCTCTCCCTGTTTAAGAACAAAGACAAAGACATGTAATTACTCCAATGGACTAAGTAAGATACCTCTTGAATTTCGACCTGCATGACCTTGAGACCAAAACGGCTGCATAATGCCTGGCTACTACTGCTCATTGCTCTAAAGATGATCACAGTAGAGGGTCCTAGAAAGAGGGAGAGAAAAATGTGAAACAAAACTCACAATCATAAGAATGGCTAGATTTGCTGATCTAATCGAGATTTGTCTGAAGGTTAGTGAATAAGAATCACAGAAGAAGAATCAATGCCTTTGAGTTCTGGTGTTGGAGAAAAGTGTTGAATATCCCATAGACTGCAAAAAGAACAAATATGTCTTGATACAGTCAGGGTGTTGCTTGAAGCAAGAAGAGTGAAACTTGATCTCACATACTTTGGGCATGTTGTTAGGAGAAGGCCAAATCCTAGAAACAGGACATCATGCTTGGAAAGGTGGAGGGTCAGCAGAGGATATGGAGTCCTCAAGGAGATGGAGTGACACAGTGTGACAATGGGCTGAAATATGTTAGAGGTGATGAGGACAGCAAATGATAGGGTGGAATTCACATCCATTGTTCATAGGTTGTTATAAGTCAAAGTTAACTCAGTGGCACTTAACAACAACAGTAATAAAGACTGGTAAAACTCCCAAGAGAATTATCCTTACTCATCCCTTCAGCCTGGAAGTAAACTAAAAATAAATAAAAAGAGAAAATCTTGAGAAAGGGCATGCATAGTTTAAAGAGTCCAGAGTATTTTTTTTTTTTAATGTTGGGTGTTTTTTTTTTTTTTTTCGGTCCAGAGTAGTTTTAGTAAGAGTCTACATTTTATAATGTATTAAGTTTCTTTGTTCCCCTCACTTGATAATATGTATATAAGATATGTTGCTGTTATGTGCTGTCAAGTAGATTCCAGCATACAGCAACTTGATAGGACAGAGTGGAACTGCTCTGTAGAATTTTGAAGGCTGTAGTGATTACATGCTACACAGCTTTTTGAAAAGTCAACATTTAAAACCCACCAGTTGCTCCAGGATAGAAAAATGGGTATAACGACCAATAAATAGTCTGGGAGACTTGATGCACAATTGCTATGAGAGACAATCTTCTCCATGGATTGATTATATTTACTTCGGAATGACTGTCATATGCTCATGAGTGCTAAATTGTAGCAATATATGATGTAATCATATTCTGCCTTAAGGGATATTTCAAATTATTTGTAGAAATTCTGAATCAGCATCATTGTGATTGCGATCATGTCTATTTCCTGGTTTACACAGACTTGTCTATAGGGCTTTTCCAGAGTAGGAATTCCATAAATATTATTATTAAGCTTGTTACATTATTTTTTTGTGTGATTTCTTTGACATCCAAAGTAACAATAATGACTTCTGGAACATCTTTCTACACAACCTCAAGTATGCCTAATACATGGTCATCTAAGTTTATGAAACAACTCAGCCTCAATTGTGAAGAGAATTTGCCATACAGGTCCTATGCACAGTAAATTGCTCCCAGTGCATTGAGGTATTTTACTATGACAGAACCTGGTGTTCACACATTTTTCCAAAATGCATAAAGCAAAATCCAACTAGAACAATACACTCTCACTCAGAATTAGTACTATATACTAGGTCTAGTTACTGTAACTTTCAATGTCAAGAAAACAAAAATTCTCAGAATTGAATGAACAGGGACCACCAACATGACAGATGGAGAAAAGATTGTCAATGGCTTCATCTTACTTGGACCCACAATCAACCTTGGTACCAGCAGTCAGGAGATCAGGAGACATATTCCACTCGGAAAGTCGGCAATGAGAAATCTCTTCAAATTATTGAGGAGCAGTGAAGTCAGTTTAAGGACTAAGCTAGGCCTGATTCAGGCCATGGTCTTTTTAATCACTTGCTATGCATCTAAGAGCTGGACAATGAATAAAGATACAGAAGAATTGATGCTTTTGAGTTCTAGTTTTGGAGAAAAATATTGAATAGACTGCCAAAAGAACAAACAGATATGTCTTGGAGAGGATGTAGCCAGAGTGCTCCTTGGAGGCAAAGATAACAAAGCAGCTCCTTGGGAGAAAGATACACAATCTTTTTCCTGTTCAATTGACAGCCTATGATACCCAGTGGAGTGTCAGGTATAAAGGGCTTTCAATTTCTGACACTGAGAGATAAATATTTCAGAAGTTGTACTTATATTCTGGGGTTTTTTTTTAACCAATTTTCTTATGGATTTGAGTCAATATTGTTAACTACTTTAAGCATCTTCTGCATTATCTCTTCATTATATTGCTATTTTATGACACACTGTTGGAGGTGAACAAGTTCTGATGGCATGGTCTGTAGGAAGTTGCATTGCTCCAGGTGTTTAAGGTTTATCATTCAAAATGTCTTTCCTACCCAACGATTAACTGTTTATTTTGTGCTAGATGTGATACAAGCCCCATGCTGCTAGAGGCTTATAGAAGTTCATGGCACCACAGTGCCAGCTCTCTCTTTTGGGATGCTCAATTTCTGGGGGCACAGTATCCAGATATGCCACAACTGACAGTCTTCAGGATCCTGATCCATCACTCAGCAGTTTCTCCAAAAGCAGCCTGCATATCTACAGTTATGCGAGTCATTTAGCTAACGAGGCTGAGTCTCTGAGAGACCTACCAGTGAAACATCTAACCCAAGGATCTTAGAGGAGTTAGGGGACTGAACAGAAGAAGAGCTGTTTATGTGAGAAATCACAGACTTACACAGGCAGGTCAAGTACTTGGGATAATGTTGACTCAACACTTCTTTTAACTCGTCTGCTACTAATCTTGTATCAACTTCCGTAACAGCTTGCCTCCGGAAACCCTATGAGCCTGGAGAGAGGATGAGACACCCAAGCATTGAGGACTCTCCTTCATAGGGTCGCTAAGAGTCGCCTGCTACTCGACAGCACTTAACAACAATAACATCAACATAGAGAGGAATCAGCTGGCTCAGTGGACAGAAAGCGATGCTACCAAGCCAAAGGTAGGTGACTTTTAATCCACGGCCCTTTGGCCTGTCTTTCATGGTTTTTGTTCAGACACTTCTCTAGGTCGTATAGCCCTGGTGTACAAGTTGCCATACAGTGGTCCCTTGTGGTTGCTGTGATGCTGAACACTGTGACACTGATGTGTCAAATGCATTAATGGTTGGTTACCCAATGCAGACAGAGTGGGGTGGAGCTCCCCGATAAAAACAAGCTTGGAAGGAGGAGTGGCATCCACTTCTGTAATAGCTTACCTCTGGAAACCCTATGAACCTGGAGAGAAGATGAGAGACACCCAAGCGTCGAGGACTCTCCTTTATAGGGTCGCTATGAGTCGCCTGCGACTCGACAGCACTTAACAACAACTTATATGCCATCAAGTTGCCTGCGATTCATAGGGACCCTGTGTACAATAGCCCTAAACACTGCTCTATGCTGTGCCAATCTCACTGTCTCCAACACACCTATCCGTATTACCCCAAGCACTGACTGAATCAATCCACCTCAGAAAGGGTCTTCCTCTCCTGCACTGTCCCTCCACCCTCCCAAGCATGACGTCCTTCTCCAAGGTCCCTCCTTGCACCATGTCCATAGTATGTCAAACAAACTTTCAGTATCCTTGCCTCTAAGGAGCAGCCTGATTTAACCCTCTCCAGGGTAAACCTGTTCATTTTCTTAGCAGTTCATGGTATATTCAATACTTTTCTCCAGCACCACTGCTCAAAGGCATCAATTCTCCTTCTATCATCCCCAGTCATTGTCCAGCTCTCTGATGTATAGCAAGTGATTGCAAAGACCATGGCCTATAGCAGGTACACCTTAGTCTCCAGAATGACACCATTGCTCTTCGGTACTCTGGGGAGGTCCCTAACAGCAGACTTTGCTGTCATAAAACATCTTTTAATTTCCTGGCTGCTGGTGCCAAGAGTGTTTGCCTATGGAGCCAAGCAAACTAAAACTGTGAACAATCTCAACGTCTTCACCATCCATCCTGATGCTGCCCATTGGCCCAGTGGTGAAAATCTTTGTCTTCTTGACATTGAGCCTCAATCCATATTGAAGGCTGCACTCCTTGACCTTCTTCGGGTCCACTTCAGTTTCAGCAAGCAGGGTTGTTTCATTTGCTACTAATCTTGGCAGAACAAATTATAGAAACAACTGCTCACTCAATGACATTGTCTCCTGGCAGTTCTAAAGCATCAGTGGCTCTGCAAAAGAAAGATGGGCACTCTCTCCTGCAATTTACATCCTCCTCTGCAGGGTTAACTATGAGTTGGATCCTGTGCAAGGGCAATGAGTTTGAGTTTTTCTCATGAAAGGTGAAAGGTCCACTAGTGTTTATGTGTTCTCATTAAGTCTCTTTATCTTAGAGTCTACTAAACAATGCACAAAATGAATCTTAACAATTCCTTGCTTTTTAATGTTTATACATTTATTTGTAATAAGTATATTTCTTTCATGTAAGGTTTTCAATTTCATCATTAAAGAAAATCCACTATATATATTCCTGCCATTCTGAGCAATCATTAGCCAAAAATAAATCCTAAAACTAATACAATTTTAGGTTCATAACTTTGATGAAAGAACATCTGTTATTTTGGTCAAGGGTAATAATTATTAGAATCATTCCAATTGTGTGTGTCCAGGTCTATATTAATATCCCAGCTTTTATTAATTTTCTTATGATCCTCTTAAAATTTACTTACTATGTTTTATACCTACTTTACCTGTCTGGAGCTCTGGTGACTTAGTGGTAAAGATTTACGCTGCCAACCCAAAGTAGGCAGTTTGAGTCCATCAGCCGCTCTGAGGGAGAAAGATGGGCAATCTCTTCCAGTGCAATTGAGAGCCTCTGAATACTCTCTGGAGGGTCAGGAATGGGTCTGTTCTGACTTTATAGTACTCAACAATAACAACAACTGAGCTCTGGTGGTGGAGTCACCAGTGGGTCTAACTCAGAGATAGTGCTTCTCTGACAGTTTGTATCCGGCAGGGGCTCCTTGTAGGTGGCTAGGGGAGAGAATGGACATCAATGTAGAGCCTCTGAAAACCCGCTGAAGGGTCAGCTATGTGCTGGTTCCAACTCTTTGGACTTTTACCCCCTTCTAAGATGTTTCTTTCCTCAAGAAGGTCTTCTTGTTGTCAAGTCTGTGTGACTTTTTAATTTATTCCTTATATAGATTTTTTTTTAACTGGCCTTGGCTGAGTTTAAATTGGAAGTTCAATATCCTGACAGAAGGTACTTAAGTCCACATTAGTAAACATAATTGATCTGAGTCAGAGAAAGAATATACCTGAATTTCCCAGTCCAGAGAGCAACACAGATGATTGTGTCAACAATAATAAAAGATCCACATGCTCTACACCCACTTTGTGTAATTGATTTTTATATATGATAGATATATGACTTTCTTAAGAACAAGGCACTTTAGAAGACCTTACTTGAACTCTCATTCATTCAAATGTGCTCTATGAAAACCTGCATCACACACAGAGAGAGTCTAATAAGGTAAATACTGTAGTTTCTTCACCTGTCATCAGTTAACCTATGCTAAAACTGTCATTGTTTGTTGTTGTTATGTGCCGTTGAGTCACTTGTAACTCATAGCAACCCTATGTACGACAGCCCTAAATTCTGCTCTGTCCTGTGCCAATCTCACTGTCCCGATACACCCATCCCAATTACGCCCGTCACTGAATCAATCCACCTCATAGAGGGCCTTCCCCTCCTGCGATGTCCCTCCACCCTCCCAAGCGGATTATCCCTCTCCAAGGACCAGTCTCTCCTCACAACATGACCAAAGTATGTCAGACGGAGCCTCAGAATCCTTGCCTCCAAGCAGTCCATGGTACCCTCAATACTCTTCTCCAGCATCACAGCTCAAAGGTATCAATTCTCCTTCTATCATCCCTAAGCATTGTCCAACTCTGATGCATAACAAGTGATTGCAAAGACCATGTCCTGTATCAAACGCACCTTAGTCTCCAGAGAGACAGACACCATTGCTCTTCAGTACTTTGGAGAGGTCCCTAACAGCCGACTTTCCCATGGAAGTGCACCTTTTAATTTCCTGGCTACTGGTGCCAAGAGTATTGACTGTGGAGCCAAGCAAACTAAAGCTGTGAACAATCTCAATTTCTTTACCATCCATCCTGATTCTGCCAGTTGGCCCAGTGGTGAGAATCTTTGTCTTCTTGACATTGAGCCTCAATCCATATTGGAGGCTGCAGTCCTTGACACTCTGCAGCAGGCGCTTCAGGTCCTCCTGTTTCAGCAAGCAGGGTTGTGTCATCTGCATAATGAAGATTGTTGATAAATCGTCCACCAATCTTGACCCCACATTTCTCCTCATAGAGCCCAGCCTCCCAGATAATCTGTTCTGCATACAGGTTGAAAAGGTATGGAGATAGGATGCATCCCTGGCATACACCCTTCCCAATTTTGAACCATGCAGTGTTCCCTTGCTCTGTTCTGATGACAGCCTCTTGGTCCATGTATAGGTTTCACATTAGAATGATCAAGTGTTCTGGGATTCCCATTCTTCTCAGAGTCAGCCACAGTTTGTTATGATCCACGCAGTCAAATGCCTTTGCATGGTCGATGAAACACAGATAGACATTCCTCTAGTATTTTCTGCTTTCAGCTAAGATCCATATAATATCAGCTGCAATATCCTTAATACCACACCCCTTCTACACCCAGCCTGGACTTCTGGCAGTTCTCTGCTGATGTGCTGTTCCAGTCGTTTTTGGATAATCTTCAGTAGAATCTTGCCTGCATGTGAAATCAATGAGATTGTTCTATAGTTTCCAAACTCTGTTGGGTCACCTTTCTTTGGAATGGAAACAAATATATAGATCTCTTCCAGTCAGTTGGCCAAGTGGTTGTTCTCCAGATTTCTTGGCACAACTTGGTGAGCACGTCCAGGGCAGCATCTGTTAGCTGAAATACTTCAATTGGTATAGCATCTCTTCCTGGAGCCTTATTTTTTTCCATTTCCTTCAGAGCAGCCTGAACTTATTCTTTCATCACCATAGGCTCTTGCTCATATGTTGTTTCATGAAATTCTTCTGTGTCGGCCAATTCCTTTTGATACAGTGACTCAGTATATTCTTCCCATCTTCTTTTAATACTTCCTGGATCATTTAACATTCTGCCGAAAGCATCCTTGCTTATAGGGGGTATGTATCTTAAATCTATTTGAACCATTCACTCAATTTTAGAAAATCTATCTTAAAGAAATAGTCCAAAGAAGTTCAGGGAAGAAAAACTGGAGGGGGAACAGAAGTGATCACGTGCCCTTCATAATAGTGTCCTAGAGTAATGCTTTGTTGTAGTTGTGTACCATAGAGTCAAAACTGACCCATAGGTGTCTCGCTGGTAGGTTTTCAGAGGCAGTTAATTGAATAGGAGATTGCTCATCCTTTTCCCGTGGAACAGCTGGTGTCCTCGAACTGCTGTGCTTTGGGGATTGCAGTACAATTTCATACGACTAAGCCACCAGAACTCCCTTAGTATAATGCAATCACTTGGGGGGGAAAGTGGAATTTTAAAGGGCTAAGCTTGTAAGCATATCAGAAAACATATATTAAGACTTTTGAAGGACAAGGGCAGATAACATTGTGTAGTAGCATAATCTAAATGTAAAGCCGCTCAATAGTTGTGATAGTTGCAATCTCCTCCTGTGAAATTGACTGACTCTGAAAACCCACTGGAGGATCAGCTATGGGTTGATTCTAACTTGACAGTACACAACAGCAATAACATTAGGAAGAAATAGATAATAAAGCTAAGAATAGTTGGGTTTTGGGAATGGTTACTAAGTGAACATTTGTACTTGTTTTTCAAATTTCCTAAGTGGCATATATATTATTTAAAAAATAAAGCTAACAGTATTTTAAATCTATAATTTTTAGAGAAATTTTACATTGTTTGAAAAGTTACACAGAATGTGCTGAGTTATACTTCTTATCCCCTAGCGGACAAGTTATCTTGTCTTTAGCATCTCGTATTGATAAGGAGCTACACTGCCAACCCCAAATTATGTGATTTAAATTCACTAGCAGCTCCACAGGATCGAGATGAGAAATCTCCCACACAGTTTACAGCCTCTGAAAACCTGCTGAAGGGTCAGCGATGAGTCGATTCCAAACTCAGTGGCACATAGCAATATTGCAGTAGTCCATTCGTTATAACTGGTGAGTGAGCCAATACTGATATTATTATTACGTATACAGTCCACTCTCTGGACTGTATACGTAATAATAATATTTTATCAGAATGGGTCATTCCATGTGCAAGGACACCATGCTGGAGACAGTAAAGGGTTAGCACAACGGAGGAAGACTCTCAACAAAATGGATGGACAAGTTACTGCAATAATGGCCTTAAACACAGCAAAGAATGGGAGGGTGGAGAAGCGCTGGGCAGGGTTGGTTGTTCTGTGGTATGAGTTCTGTCAGTGCAAGTCTGAACTGAGATGACACCTAACAGCAACAACATACTGTTCATAGTTTATATTAAGCGTCATTCTGCAAGTTGTATAGTTTATGGGCTTTGACAAATGCAGGATGTTTTGTATCTATCATTGCAATATGAGGCATGTGTAATAGTTACTCTGCCCTTAAAATGTCCTGTGCTTCACCTGCTCCTCCCTCTTTTTTCAATTCTGTTACAATGTTGTTGGTTTTTTTAGCTTCTAATGTCTAATCTGTTTCTTCCCCAGAGTTTTTATTTCTTTTCTAATGTTATCAGTCACTTCTTGCATGCTCTTTTTTTTTTTTCTGTAAGCGTTCCTATCATATTAAGCATGGTTCTTTTACATCCTGGACTGATCATTCCAAAATACCTGTTATAGCAAAGTCTGATTGTTACCCTCTCTCTTCAGACTGTGATTTGCCTTTTAGAATGCTGCATTGTAAATTTTTTGTTGTTGAAATTCAAACATAATGAAGCACAGAAAAGGAACTAAGAAAAAAAAATAGGCCTTTGGCACAGATTGCATGTTTCTTTGGTTAGGCATTATATGGTGTTTACTATTTGCTACAGCTGTTGTTGTTTTGTTGCTGTTGTTATGGATCCTCGAGCTGGAATTGATCAGGGCTGACCCTCTAGTGGGTTTTCTGAGGCTGTAAATCACATGCAAGGAGGTTGCCCATCTTTCTCCCATGGAGCAGTTGATAAATTCAAATCACCTGTAAATATCAGAAATTAAAATTTCCATCTCACATACTTTGGGCATGTGGCCAGGAGAGACAGGTCCTTGGGGATGGGCATTATGCTCGGAAGGGTGGAGGGACACTACTAGAGAGGTAGATCCTGGATAAAATCATTGACATTGTAACTGGAGTAATGGGAGTAGGTGTGTTGGGTTCAGTGCGACTGGCTCAGGACAGGGCAGGGTTAAGAGCTATTGTACATACACAGTTGCTATGAGTCACAGGCAACTCAATGTCACATAACAATGACAATTATTGTCTTTGGATTTCCCCGGATCCTCCTTTAACAATGACTGAAGTTTGCAGTTCTATGGTGACTTCAATATTTTATTTTCCTTTTTTTAATGCAGTATCTCAAGTGCTTAGTATAAAGTATAGCACCAATACTGCATTTTTTTTCTCTGTTGATTCAATTTAGAAAATTCCTATAAAAACATTATTTTAAAGTAAATACAAAGATGAATGTAAGCTGTTGTTGTGTACCATCGAGTTGGAAATGACCTATAGCTGACACTCCAGCCAGTTTTTCAGAGGCAGTAATTGCATGGGAGGAATTTGCCCTCAGATCAGCAGGTGGATTTGAACCGCATGCCTTGAGGATTGCAGCACAGAAACTCCCTGGACTTAAACTATAGAGTAATTTATTTTTTGTTTCTTCCTTCCTTAACTAAAAAAAAATAAATAAATTGTTGAGCCTTAACTAACACGCCTTATACTTAAATGCTGGCAACTAAAAAGATGAAAGTATGTAAAGCCACTTTCCTCAAGGGCTGTGTGTGCATGAGTGTTTAGGAGTAAACATTTTTGTATATTTGTTGCATGTATAATGATTATTTTGCTTTGTTTACAAACAAAATTCAACATGGACATCTAAAGTGACCAGTATCCCATTCAATGTAAATACTATAAGAAATCATGGGCTAAGTTCAATGATGCCTGCTAAGAAGTGAAGATATTTTGAACTTTGTGTTTGTTCAGAGACTCTAGAAGTATGTTGTGAATGTCCAAGACAGTAGACAGTTTTGCCTTTTAGTCACAAATCTAAGCTTTACAAATGAGACAAACCAGTATTGCATTTAGAAACATGGGTATTAACATCAAATTGATTGACTTGGAATGGTGGTTGTGTGGCTTGGAAAATATACTTATTCTCACTGCCAATGAGATACTTCAGCTTTAAAATAAATTAACCTACTACTTGGTTTGTATGAGTTCTAAATAAATGTTTATGTGGAGTAATGATATTGTCACTTAACATGATAGTGAATTATTTACTTGAAGGTTTTTGAATGGTTGTTGTTAGGCGTTGTTGAATCAGAACCAATTTATCGCTGACCCTCCAGTGAGTTTTCAGAGGCTATAAATCTCACAGAGGGGAATTGCCCATTTTGCTTCCACAGAGCAGCTGGTAGATTTGAACCACCTGTTTTTGGGTTGGTGATGCAACTCCTTATCAGTAGGCCACCAGAGATTTAGACTTGCAAGTATTTTCAGTTAAAAATGAAATGGGGCTATAGGTGGTGGTTGTGGTTGGAACTGACTCACAGCAGACCCTCCATCGAGTTTTCAGAGGCAGTAAATCACATGGGAGGAGACTGCCCATCATTCTCCCACAGAACAGCTGGTATATTTGAACCACATGCCTTTGGAATTACAGAGCAGGTCCTTACTACTAGGCAATCACTGCGAGACCAAGTTTCTTGCATGCTTAGTAAATGTTTTTTCTCTTAACACTTTATTTACAGAAGGATTCCTTTGAAGTTCAATATTCATTTGATTGAATCAGTACATTAATCCTAGTATATATTTAATTATTCTCCTACTTTAAAATCATGTCTTTTGCCATATCAACCCTAAAATAGCAATATTACTTTAAGTAGTTTCTGAGTTTGCAGAGTTCATCAAAGGCCATTTCCTTTTTCGTTGTTTTTTTTTTAAAGTTGTTTTATGACTCATTGACTTTGAACCTTTGAACTTAATTGATCTCAAATGAATCCTCTACAAGGTCAAATCAGTTCATTGAGGTGAAACTCCTTCAGTTTTGTGGATTTTTTAAAACTATTACATTGTTTCAAAACACAAATATACTTAAAATATGTCTGGATAGATAAGGAACATTGGTGAACTTTGTGCTAGTAAACCAAGACACAGTTAGTTAGATCTTAGGTTACAACTGTATCTTTTAAAGGAATATCTTATTTGATTGTATCTTGGTAATTCACTCACATATTCATTCAACAGTATCTACTGAACTCTGTGATATATACTATTCTATATGTTTAGTATATGTACTTGTAGAAGTCCCTATACAGGTGGCACTTATATTTGGTAGGAGGAGGAACTGGATAGGCAGACGGATGTACGTGTAATACGTTACTTAATATGTTAAATAGTCGGGGGGGGGGGGACCCAAAACCAAACAACCAGAGTGAGGAAGGGGGCTGTGACTGCCAGGAAGTAACATTGCTATTTTAAGTAGGTTTGTCAGAGTAGACTTCATTGAGGAAGTGGTATTTAGAAAAAAGATGAGAAAAACTGATAAATGTTTTGAGTGGTACAGTTAAATTAATGCTTTCTAAAAAATTGTTTCTTTGAAATGGTCTCAATTGTAAAATGACCATGATTAGCATTCCTCTCGAACAGTAGATGCTTGTGCTTCTCAGCTAATTTAGAGGTCGTTTAATGCTGTACTGGTGGTGATTTATTAAACTGATGAGTCCCTGAAAGGCTCCAAGTACTTGTCCAAAGTCACACAATTGATAATAAAAAGGGCCAGCAGAGCAATGGAGGTTTTCAGACACTGAGCTTGCTCTTCTTTCTGCCACACTGTGCTATTGTTTTGTGTGTTTAAGTTTGAAATGACTCATAGCTGACCCTCCAGCAGATTTTCAGAGGCAATAAATTACAAAGGAGGAAATTGCCCATCATTCTCCCACAGAGTGGCTAGTGGATTCAAACCCTATGCCTTTGGGTTGCCAGTGCAACTCTTTACCACTAAACCACCAGATCTCTCTTTGTATTATATTATGTTTTTTTTTTTTTAAATGGGCATTTCACATTGATTTATCCAGAAGAGAAGGTGAAACCAAGTCTTTTCTTGAAGGCTAGGATTTTTAAGTTCCACCTCACTCACTTTGGCCACGTGATCAGGAGAGATCGGTACTCAGAGAAGGACATGATGCTCAGAAAGGGGGATGGAAAGCTCAGGAGAGGGAGACCCTGGGTGAGATGGATTGATACAGTAACTGGGGCAATGGGGGTTGATGTGTCAGAATTAGTGAGACTGGTTCAGGACAGGAAAGGGTTCAGAGCTGCTGTACATAGGGTCATTATGCACTGCAGGAGAATAAACCAGTAACATTCTATGACAGGTTTGGAAGCAGGAGTGGCATCTACTTCCTAAACAACTTGTCTCCAAAAACTCTATGAACTTTGATAAATGTTGATAGTTGTAGAGGGGCTTCAGGACTTTTGCTCATAGGGTCACTATGAGTCATGCTCGATTTGAAGGCAATCAACAACAACAACAACATATGTTGGGAAGACAATAAATCATATCCTCAAGCTGCTTTTATGTCACCTTTATATTTCTCTCTTCTTAATTTATGCGTTTGACCTGTCAGACCAACAAGTTATAACTCCCACTCTTCAGTATCTCTAGATTTTCTATGGTTCCAGAATGCATTCTATCTCTTTGCCTTAGTTATGGCTACACTCCAACTATTTGGGTGTCCAAAGTGCAGCCTGAGGCATTCACTATTGAGTCACACTTGAGAAGTGCATTTCAGAAACTCATTACAAATTTTATTTTTGTTATAATTGAACAGACTGATTGAATACATCAAATTCTATTGTTGTTGTTGTTATGTGCTGTCAAGTTGCTTGTAACTCATAGTGACACTATATGCAAAAGCTCTGAACCCTGCTCTATTCTGAGCCAACCTTATTGTCTCTGACACACATACCACCATTACTCTAGTCATTGAGTTAGTCCATCTCATTGGTGGTCTCTTTTGTGCTGTTTCTCCACCCTCCCAACCATGATGTCCCTCTCCAAGGACTGATCCTTTCTTGCAACATGCCCAAAGTATATCAGAGTAAGCTTCAGAATCCTTTCCTCCGAGGAGCAGCCTGGTTTCACCCTCTCCAGTACAGACCCGTTTGTTCTCCTACTTGTTGTGGTTGTTATGTGCTTGTGACTCATAGCGATCAATACTCTTCTCTAGCACCACAGCTCAAAGACATCAATTTTCCTTCTATCATCCCTAGTCATTGTTCAGCTTTCTGATGCATAGCAAGTAATTGTGAAGACTATGTCCTGTATCATGTGCACTTTAGTCTCCAGAGTGACATCACTGCTTTTCCATACTCTGGAGAGATCCCTGACAGCATTGATACCAAGATTGTTGATTGTGGACCCAAGAAAACGTAAGCTGTTAACACTCAATCTCTGCACTGTCTGTCATGATGCCGCCAATCGGCCCATCAGAGAATTTCTGTCTTCTTAATGTTGAGCTTCAATCCATATTGAAGACTGCAGTCCTTGACCTTCTGCAACAGATGCTTCAAGCCTTCTCAGTTTCAGTTGTATCCTCTGCATAACTAATCCTGTTGGTGAGTCTTCCCTCCAATCCTGATGCTGCATTCCTCCTTATAGAGCCCAATCTCCTGTATGATCTGTTCTGCATATAGATTGAAAAGGTATGGAGATAAGACACATCCCTGGCATACAACCTTCCCAATTTTGAACCATGCAGTGTTTCCTTGTTCTGTTCTGACAGCTACCTCCTGGTCCACGTATAGGTTTTGCATAAGCAGAATCAAGTGTTCTGGGATTCCCATTCTTAGAGTCAGCCACAGTTAGTTGTGATCCACACAGTCAAATGCCTTTGCACAGCCAATGAAACACTGATTGACATTCCTCTGGTACTCTCTGCTTTAAGCCAAGATCCATCTAACATTAGCTATAATATCCCTAGTACCACAGCCTCTTCTAAACCAAGCCTGCAGACTCTGAAGCTATTACTTGAGAAAATAAGGGAATGGTATTAACAACTAAGTAACAGAAAAATTTCCTGACTTCATTTATTATATGACCTTTGGCAGAGATGCTGATAAATTCTGATTCTTATTTTTGATTGGTTTCCTTGAGTTAATTCTTTCCAGAAGTGATACTGCAATTTTGTCATGTATTTGTATTGTCTCTGTCAATTGACAAAGCAAGTCATGACTTTGTAGTCATCTTCTTTCTTCCACTTGGCAAGCCATAGCGGGGGTTTTGGCCTAGAACCAGTCTTTAGTTCACAATTACTATTCTCCTACAATTTCAGCTTTGTTCCTTTTAGTTTGCTGTATCTGCATATGCAATAATTAAATATCACAGTTCACCCAGGGCAGCTATCATATCATATCTCTATTACCATTTCATATTGTTGGTATGTGCCATCAAGTCAGAACTGATTCATAGCTGCTGGCTCTCCTGCAGAGTTTCCAAAGGCTGTAAATCGCACAGGAGGAGATTTCCCATCTTTCTCCCATGGAGCATACAGTGTGCATTTGAACCTTGTGCATTCAGGTTGACATTGCACCTTCTTACTACTAGACCACCAGAACTCCCACAACTTCATATTGCAGTATTAGCCTAAAGTTGGCCTTTGAAGCCATTACTTTAGCTCCCTCTGGTTTTTAGATACCTTAACTGCAGACACATGGTCTTGCATATCACCAATAGCTGTTGGAACAAAGATAAGAGAGAAAGTGCTTCCCTCACTGAACAGCAAGACTTGAGGGAGACTGGAGCAAGACCGTGGGGAGAGGAATCCCTGGTGAAAGTGAGATCCTGATGGTGAGACCCTAGTGATCGTGGTGGAGAAACTGTGGCATTGCTGTGGAGAAACTGTGGCAAGGTGTGACCAGAGGAGCCCTGAGATAAAGGCCACAGTTAACATCTGACTGTGCATGCCAAATAGTTAAGGAGAAGCTTACTTTAACTGCTTTGAGGCAAACCTTGCTGGATGATTGAGGAAACCAGAGGTTTCTTGAATAATTTGTGTTACTGAATTGAAACTGGACTAATTGAGAAATTGTGCCTTGAACCTGCTGAGCTAAACCTAGATTTGCATTGAGTGATGGATTTTGCCTCCCCCACTGTCCAACTTATTTCCCTAATAAACCCGCTTCTTGGTACCACAACTGTGAGTAAATTATGTGAATCAATAATGAATAAACAAACGTCTTGATGTTGGTGTGGTTCTACAGGCACCATGGGGCTGGACTACGAGTTCTTTCTGTGCTTTCTGCTCTGTGGTGGTGAGGTACCATGGTCTTCTCATCCCCTCTGGCCCTTTCAGAGAGATACTCAGGGCTCTGTGCCTCTATCTCCTGTTTTCTGCTCTTGAGAAACATATGGTGAAGAAAAAAACCCTTTTTAATGTTTTCCAGTAAGTTTTTTCTCATTCTTGATCTTCTTGGTTACTGCTAAAGACATTAAAGTCTTCAATAGGCAAGGAATTAATAGAAATTTGACATTTCTTTAGTAATATTTTTAAAGGAGTCATGTGCTTTTAGTCTAGAATGATATTTTTAAGAAAAAACTTCTTATTGTCTTTAAATTTTTTAACTGTTTTAGTTTACTTCTGCCCCTACATTCTATAACTGTCACTCCGATTTATTAACATAGTTTTAGGACATTCTGACCTTATTAAAGTTTATCTTTTTCATGAAAAAGAATAAAAACATGAAAAATTTGAAATTTAAACTGTACTTAATTACTACTAGATTTGCTCTGAATCCCTGGCTTCCTTGTTTTTCTGTCTCTGATGGGCTGAATTCTGTTCCCCTGAGAGTTCATATCAGATAAGCCAGGATTCCTCTAATGTTGATATCACAAGACCCAAATACACACTCTAAGTGAGTAGTCTAGGCACCTCCACTGGATGGTTTAAAATCAGGAAAGATATACATCAAGATTCTATCCTTTCTTTGAACTTATTTTATCTATATGTCAAGGAAATCATTGGAGAAGCTGGATTTTATGAAGTAAAAAGTGACATTGAGATTGAAGGATGACTTATCAACAACCTGCATTAAGAAGATAACACAACCTTTCTTATCAAAAGTGAAGTGGAGCTGAAGCACTTGCTGCAGAAAATCAAAGGCTGCAGTCACCAAGATGAGTTACATCTCAACATCAAGAAGACAAAAATCCTCAGCACTGGACCAATGACCAATAATTGATAGAGAAAAGATTGAAATTGTCAGTGATTTCATTTTACTTGCATCCACGGTTAACACCCATGGTAACGGCAGTCAAGAAATCAGAAGACACGTTTCATTGGGAAAATCTGTTGGCAAGGACCTCTCCAAAGTACTAAAGAGTAATGATGTCAGTTTAATGACTAAGGTGCATCTGCTCTGAAAATCTGTTGGCAAGGACCTCTCCAAAGTACTAAAGAGTAATGATGTCAGTTTAATGACTAAGGTGCATCTGCTCTGAGCCATGATATTTTCAGATGTTTTCTATGCATCTGAGAGTTGGACAATTAGTCAAGATGACAGGAGAATTTTATGTCTTTGAACTGTGTCATAGAGAGAAGCATTAAATATCGTATGGGCAGCTAAAACAACAAGTAAGTTTATCTTACAGGAAGTACAAGCAGGGTACTTTTTAGACTCAAGGAAGGTGAACCTTTGTCTCATATACTTTGGGTATATTGCCAGGAAGGGCTAATCCTTGGGAAGCAATGTTTTGCTGGAAAATTGGAGGTCAGAAAAAGAGAGGAAGACCTTCAACAAGATTGACATAATGACTGTGACAAGGGTCTGGAGCTTCTCGGAGATTGTGAGGACTGTCAAGATAGCACAAGGGTGACATCTCATAGGGTCCTATGAGTCATAGTGGATTAGATGGCACCCAACAGCAATAACAACAACAAAAGCTTTCAGGTGCCAGGTGGGTGACTCCTGTGTGGTCTTCTAGAGGACAGCCCTCTTGAAAGGGATGTTCAATAGTGACCAAGCAACTCACCTTGAGACATTATCATTAAAGCCACCTGCATGAGTTTTTGAAATTTCCTGAGTCATGCATATCTTGGCCATCTTGGTCACCTTCACATGCTTCTCATTAGACCTAGAAAGTACTTGTGGTAACAGTCATCTTAAAAGAAGAATTTGTGTTTATTTCATTATCTGAACCATATTGGCCAATCCCAAATGTTTCCTTCTTCCTTTCATGATTAAACATGATTAATCTTTCATGATTAATCTTTCCCTTTTGATAGGTTTATTCTTAACTCCCACCTTTGTAATAAATATTATATCTGCCACCAAAACCTTTAAAAGAATTGCTACCTCCTTTGTTCAAAGAGTTGTGAGCTTACCTTGCTTTGTTCCTTCATGTCTCCCTTTGCAAAGTATTTTTTCCTACTATGACTTTCTTCGCTTTCACATAAAAGACTTGTTATTTAACAAGAGGCAAAACCTAAATTTGTGGAGTGTACAGAAGATATTTTTCTTGGTGACCGTGTTTTGAGAGCAGTCCAGCTACATTCTACAGGCTGTGCTATGAAAATCCTTTTTTGACTGGCTCAACACTTCTCAGATTGAGTGCTGTGCAAAGAAACCTCTAATCTTACTGTCAAACAGGCAATCTCAGTATGTAGTGCCATTAGTTACTGAGGGCCAGAGACTTGATCACTTTTAGTTCCTCCTCTTCTATTCTCTAGGTCCAATCTGAGTCCATATTCTTCTTGGCAATGACAATTAACCTTGTCCCAACCACTATAACCACTAACCACTTTACCTGGGCTACTACTGAAGCTTTCAAGCTAGTTTTTCCAAATCCATTGTAATCTCTAATTTGATCTCCACACAACAGCCAAAGCAATTTGTAAAAATGTAGTCTGACCACATCAAACCATATCAGACTCTAGACAAAGTCTTATCTAGATAAAGTTTGTAATGGATTCCAGCTTCCCTTAGGTTCAGTGCCAAAGCCCTCTGTGATTTGATGATCTCTCTAGCTCACTTTTAGAAGGCTTGTTTCTAAATGCCTTGGAGCTTTGCTGTACATTGTTGTTCTCTTATCTGTTCTTCTGGAACTGTCTTTTCCCTGCCTCACAATCTTTCAACATCCACCTGCACATCCACACACTTTCACACACCTCAATAACAAGGCTGAATTCTTCAGGTTTATTTTAAAATCACTTCTTCAGAGAAATAGCCCATACTTCCAGCTTTGGTTTTGTTCCCTTGTGAGCAGTTTACAAAGCACCTCGTACTTCTCTCTCCTCTTACACATCACAATTGCAATTTCTGCTCATTGTAAATGTATCTGCCTAGTTGCATTATGAACTCTACAGAGGCAGCTCTCCTCTATTTGTTTGCATTCATTTCCTGGCTTTGGAAGCATTGTAGACAGTAAATATATCCTGAGTTGAAGAAATGACTGAATTAATATCATTTCCTCATCCTCTTGCCATCTCTCTCATTATATCCTACTGGGAATTCCTCTTGTCCAATTCTTATTCCACATTTATTGTGCAATATTGCAAGATCTTAACTGTCAATAACATTGCTACTGTATCAGAAAGTCTCTGATGATTTCTATCTTTGGACAGCAGCAAAGAAATAGCACACTGGTATATTCTTAAAATTATTTTTGTATAGCACATCTGAACTCTTTGACTTACGCAGATTTAATTTTCAGCTTTGTGACTTTGGACATGGGTATAATGAAAGCATTGTTTTTGATTAATGGTTTTCTGAATGTAATAACAGAGCTAAGTATAAACTAATATTTTGTTATACACTTTTACTTATCTTTAGTGAAATGAAACTATTTTATAATATGACATTTCTTGGATATTCTTGAATTACCAAGAATTGTTATCAGAATTATAAAGAATTCTTTCCCTTTTTCCATATGCACTGTGACTTGATCTGGTCCAATGTAATACTTTAAAGAAATACATTTCATAACATTCTGTAGATAGGCTCCTCATTACAGATCTAAGAATTCCTTAACACTAAACTTTAATGTGTTATTAACTGGGAAACTATACATAACACTCTAGAAATAAAGAAAAATAGTGACTTTTTCATTGCAAATATCTTTTTCAAAAAACATAGTGACTATTCACTTGGGCCTCACTTGATGGACTATATAGAAATCAGACTGTCTATATCTGTGAAAAGAATCACTGAAGATGCTCAAAATCAGCAGTCAAAACAAGGCCAGGAACTGACTGTGGAACAGAGCAACAATTACGCATGTGCAAGTTTTAATTGAAGATAAATAAAATTAAAACAAGTTATTGACACCCAAAATATGATCTTGAGTCTATCTGACCTGAATTTAAAAACCACCTCTAGGATAGATTCTGTGAATTACGTATTAATTACTGAGGATCAGATGAGCTGTGAGATGACATCAAGGATATCTTCATCCATGAAGAAAGCAAAACATAATTACAAAGATGAGGAGAAAGAAAAGATAAATATGGATGTCAGAAGAGACTCTGAAAATGACACTAGAATATCGAGAGGCCAAAACAAGAAATGCTGAGGTGAAAGGAATGAACAGATTACAAAAGGGGACTTGAGAAGACAAAGCAAAGTATTATAATGGAATGTGCAAAAAGCTGGAGTTAGAAAATCAAAAGGGAAGAACATGCTCAGCATTTCTCAAGCTGAAAGAACTTAAGAGCAAATTCAGACCTTGACTTTCAATACTGAAGGATTCTGTGAGCAAAATCTTGAATGATGCAGAAAGCATGCAAATAAGATTGAAGGAAAACACAGTCACTATACCAAAAAGAATGGGTTGGCATTGACCATTTCAGGAAGTAGGATATGATCAAGAATCTATAGTACTGAAGAAGTCCAAGCTGCACTGAAGACAATACATCATTGTTATTTTTGTTGTTGTTGTGTGCCTTTGAGTTGACCACACCTCATACACCCTGATGTCTCTGAGTGAGACAGTGACACATCTGCCCCAATTACCACAGTCACTGTGTCAATCTGTCTCATCCAGGGTCTTTTTTTCCTTCACCCTTCCAAGCATACTGTTATTCTCCTATGACTGAGCTCTCCTGGAAGTGAGATAGAGCTTCAAAATCTTAGCCTCCAAAGAGCAGGTTGGTTTCATCCTCTCCAGGATAGACTCATTCAGTACTGCTCTCTGGCACCACAACTCAAAGGCATTGGTTCTTCTTCTGTCATCTTCAGTCATTGTTTAGCTCTCTGTTGCATAACAAATAATTTTGGAGACCATGACCTGGATTTGGTACACCTTAGTCTCTAGACTGACATTGGTTGCTCTTCAGCACTCTGGAGAGGTCTCTGACAGCAGACTTTCCCAATGCAACCTGTCTTTCGATCTCCTAACTGCTAGTGCCAAAAGTGTTGATTGTAGATCTGAGAAAGATAAAATTATTAATAATTTCTTCTCCATCTATTGTGATGCTACCAAGTGGCCCAGTGGTGTCAATATTTGTTTCTTAATGTTGAGCTTCAATCTATATTGAAGATTGTAGTCGTTGACCTTCTGCAGCAAGTGCTTCAGGTCCTCCTTAGTTTCGGCAAGCAAGCTTGTGTCATCTGCATAATGCAGGTTGATGATTCTTCCTCCAATTCAGATGCCATATTCCTCCTCATAAAGTCCAGCCTCCTGAATACAGATTTAAAAGGTACAGAGACAGTATATCTCTTTGACACATTCCTTTCTTGCTTTTGAACCATGAAGTGTCTCTTTGCTCTGCTCTGAAGACTACTTCCTTGACCAAGTATAGGTTTTACATGAGAACAATTAGGCTTTCTGGGATACCTATTCTTCTTAAAATTAGCCACAATTTGTTGTGATCCATACCATCAAATGCATAGTCAATGAAATGTAGAGAACATATTTGAGAAAAATAATGAAAATAACATGCTATCTGTTCTTTAATCATTTGATCCTAACACAAACTTTTTAAAGAAAAGGAAACTACAATTCAGTGAGGTTGAAAAGCTTGTTAATACCACACAGTTAAAGAGTGGCAGGGCCAAAATTTGGATGCAAGATTCCACATAGGAATTTGAACTCTAGAAATCACATCTTTTACCATTTACCTAGATTGCCTTGTATGTGTGCATGTACCATTGAGTTGGACCTGACCCATAACTGACCCTCCAGCAGGTTTTCAGAGGTAGTAAATTGCACTGGAGAAGATTATCCATCTTTCTTCCATGGAGAAGCTGGTGGATTTGAACTGCTTACCTTTGGTTTGGCAGCAAAATTCCTTACCACTAAGTTGTCAGTTCAGGGAGCTCTGGTGGCCTTTTGGTAAGAAGCTGTGCTGTAATCCCAAAGGAAAGCAGCTCAAATCCACAATCTGCTCCACGGGAGAAAGATGGGTAATTTCCTCCTTTATGATTTATACTATTTCTGAAAATCTGCCAGGGGGTCATCTATGTGTCCTTTCCTACTTGACTGCATCCAACAGCAACCAGAAGTTATCAGTTCTGATCTATATTATGCATTGAAAAAGCAAGAGTATGCAGGAATAATTGGATGAACAGATGTCAAAGTTGTTTCCTGCATGACAGAGTGCTCAGGGTGGCCTTGGGACACAGGAAGATTGGAAATTAGATACAGATGTCTTTATGGACGAGGCGTTTGAGAGAGGAAACTTTAGTAATTGCTATCAGTATATTGACTTTGCCTTTCTGCAGTCAAATTGTCTATAAATATCTTATCTTTTAGATATGGAAGAATTTATGGAAGCGCTAAAATAATCTGTTTAAATATTAATCCAAATGCTAACACTCAGGAATGGCATGGTTGATCTTTGAAATACATTTATTTATAGAGCATAATTTAGTTCTAAAAGATGCATACATATTATTTAACTTCTATACACAAAACTGTACAAAGTAGAAGTTCAAAACAAAAACTGGAATATGTTGAAGTCTGACAACAAAGTAGTTATGAATTGAATTGTGTGTCTCCCACCCCAAATGTGTTGAAATTCCTAAACTTAATATCTGTATTACAGTCTCATTTATGAATGGATTATCTTTGTTGATGATGATGAATGGAGATTATCTCAAATTAGTGTCTTGAGAAAAAGAGATTAAACAAATGAATAAAAATACTTGGACCAGGTAGCAGTAGTCAGAAAAGAGCAGGGAAACACTGCATTGTTCAGGATCAGGAAACGTGTGCATCAGAGATGCATCCTATTTCCATACCTTTTCAATCTATATGTAGAACAGATAATTTGGGAGGCTAGACTTTATGAGGCATAGTGTAGTATCAGTATTGAATGAAAACCATCAACAACTGTGTTATGCAGTTAACACAAGTTGGCTTATGGAAACTGAGGAGACCATGAGGCATTTGCTGCAGAAGGTCAAGGACTGTAGTCTTCAATATGGATTGGAACTCAACATCAAGAAACAAAAAATCTCACCACTGGGCCAATTTGCAGCTTCTTAATAAATGGAGAAAAGATTGAGTTTGTTAATAATCCCAGCTTGCTTAGCTCCACAATCAATTTTCTTGGCACCAGCGGTTAGGAAATCAAAAGACAAATTGATTAGGGAAAGTCTGCTGTCGTGTACCTGTATAGAGTACTGAAGAGCAACAATGTCAGTCTGGAGACTAAGGTATGCCTGATACAGGCCGTGGTCTTCACAATTACTTGCTATGCATTAGAAAGCTGGACAGTGACTAAGGATGATAGAAGAAGGATCAATGCCTTTGAGTTCTGGTGGTAGAAAAGAGTTTTGAACAAACCATGGACTGCCAGAACAAACAGGTCTGTCCTGGAGAGGGTGAAACCAAGCTGCCCCTAGAGGCAAGGATTCTGAAGCTCCATCTCACATACTTTGGACATGCGGCCAAGACAAACCAGTTCTTCAGAAGGAAATCATGCTTGGAAAGGTGGAGGGACAGTGCAGGAGGGGAAGACCCAGCATGTGATAGATTGACTCAGTGACTGGAGAAATGGGATTAGGTCTGTCTGAGATGATAAGATTGGCTGAAGATAAGGCAGGGTTCAGATCTAATGTGCGTATGGTTGCTATGAGTTGCAGGTGAGTCAATGGCATATAACAACAACAACATAAAATCCTCCAGAAGTGATAGGAACTCCTATACCTTGTTGGTGGGATTGTAAAATGGTATAACCTCTTTGGAAGGCAGTTTGGCGTTTCCTCAAAAAGCTGAACGTAGAAATTCCATATGACCCAGCTATTCTACTGCTTGGAATATACTCTGAGAAAATGAATGCTGAGGCATAAACAGAGACTTGTACACCAATGTTCATAGCAGTTATATTCACCCTTATAAGAACATGGAAACAGCCCAGATGTCCAACCACAACTGAATGGATTAAGAAATTATGATACATTCATGCAAAGGAATACTATGCAGCACACAGGAGCAATGATTTTGTAAATTACTACCTAAATTGGGAGGGACTGGAGAGCATCATACTAAGTGAACAATCTCAGTTCCATTAAAAAAAAATGAACAAGACCATTATTTTAGAATAAGTATGAGGACACAAGGGTGGGGCAGAAGGGTGAGAATGGGCTGGAGGCAGGGGTAGATAATCATAGGTCACACAAGTTGATGAGTGGAGGGAGAGGTGAGTGAAACAAATGGGAAAGATATGGTATGATAAACAATGTATAAGAACTTTGTAAATAAACCAGTATTTTTTAAAAAATTACCTAGAGATGAGAAGAGAGAGAGAGAGATATGGCAAGCCACATGATGATGAACCAGGAGCAGAAGCTCAAAAATAAGGTAAGGACCTTTCTCCAGACAGAGAGAGTAATCCTTTCCCCTAAAGCCAGTGGTCTAACTTCAGACTTCTACCACCCTGAATTGTAAAGGGATCCACATTCATGCCCTTGGAAGTAGCAGCCAAGAAATCAAATGGCATGTTGAAGTGGTGGGTAAATCTGCTGTCAAGAGTTTACAGTTCTTAAAGAGCAAGGATGCCACTCTAAGGGCTGAGGGACACCTGACCCAAGTCCTGGTATATTCAATCCTATGAATGGGATAGTTGCACAGTGAATAAGGAAGACCAAACGAGAATTGACATCTTTGAATGGTGATGCTGGCGAAGAAACACACCATCGACTGCAGAAGGAATAAACGAATCAGTCTTGGAGGAAGCACGGCCTTGGTGTTCCTTAGAAGCGAGGGTAGTGAGACCGTCTTTCATTCTTTGGGTTTATTATTAGACGAGGTCAGGGCTTGAAGAAAGCAATATTTAATAAAGGACAGTGCCAACAAAAAAGATAAAAAGTGTTCAATGCGATGGATTAACACAATGACTAACAAAGGGTTTACACACACAGAAGAATTTGAAGAAAGCACAATATTTCCTTCTGTGGTGCATAGGATTGCTACAGGTTGAAGCCTGCTTAAGTGCTTGACAACTAAAGCTGTGAGAAAATATAAAAATTCAAGTCACCTTCATATAGTATTCCTTTATTGGCAGCACTGGAGAACGAATACAGTGCAGGGAGCTGCACTGCTAAGCCAAAGGCTGCTTCTCTGGCAGTTTGAATCCGACAGAAGTTGTGGAGGAGAAAGGTGGGCAGTTTCCTCTTGTCAAACTCCCAGCCATAGAAACCTGATAGACAGTCTTCTGTGAGTAGGCTCCAACTCCAGGGCAATGCGTGTAGTAATAATAGAGAAGACAAGACTTGGTGTAATGAAATAGAGTTGTGCTGTTGGAAGACTAGATGATTGGATTAAGGGACCAAAAGGCAACTCAGAAACGAAACTAAAACCAAAGCTCATAGTGTCAAGGTAAAGACGGGCTCAGTTCAATGGTGATTAATTTTATAAAACAGAATGAATGAGAATGACTATATGAAACACAATGTTGAGTGAAGGATGGTGTGTAACACAATGCATATGAACTTTGTAAGCAAACTAATATAAAGTTAAAAAACAAAACAAAACCCAAACCTTACAGCGGATGGCAGTCTACTGAACATGGAAAAAAGAGAAATCTAACAGCCCTTTGAAAGTTAAAATTGAAAAAAAAAACATACCACAGTATCCGATTCAAAATCAGCAACCATGTACAAGAGAATGGCATTACCTCTTAAAGCTTCCAAGGAAGTTGACTACCTCATTTTACTCCCTGGATTGGTGGCAGCTTCACACCCTTAAAGTTTAGGTTGAATGCTATAACCATTACTCTACACAGATGGTCTTTTCAATTATGTGCTGTGCATCTGAGATCTGAATAAGGACGAAAGAATTGATGCCTTGGAGCTGTGTATTGGAGAGCAGAGCTAAATAGCCCATGGATTGTCAAAAGAACAAACACATATGTTTTGGGAAAAGTACAGCCAGAGTGCTCTTTGGAGGCAAAAATGGCAAAGCTTCCTCTCTCAAACTTTGGACATGTTGCTAGAAGAGGCTATTCCTTGGTTAGGGACACAATGCTTGGAAAGATACAGAGTCTTCAAAAGACAGAAAGACCGCCAATGAGATGGATTGACACAACAGCTGCAGCAATGGGCTCAAATGTGTCTGAGGTGATGAGGATGGCACAGGATAGGGCAGGGTTCAGTTCTGCTTTCATAGGGTCACTGAGCTACAACAATAGCAACAACATATATTATGAAGGGAGGTCTGATGGCCCAGTGATACAGGGTTGCACTGCCAACACAAATACACGAAGTGTGGAGCTCCCTGCTGCTCTGTAAGAGAAAGATGGGCAATCTCCTCCTAAGCAACTTACTGTCTATGAAAACCTGCTGGAGCTATGAATTGGTTCCAACCGGGCCGCATATAACAACAGCATGTATTAGAAGATCGCATGTGGTAAAAGAAATATGATACAGTTCAAATCCACCAAGTGCTCTGCTGGAGGGACAATCTCCTCCTGTACCAGTCAGATCCGATTTGACGGTACACGCACAAAAAAAAAAAGAAAATATGATAATAAGTATGAGTAAAGGGATTTAAAAAAATTAATTGTATTTGAAAATTTGGTCATATCTCTGAAAAGAAATACATTTGTATTTTTACTTCATATCACTTAACAAGATAATATGGGCTTATGTTCAAAAGTAAACCACAGGGAAGAAATGAGAAGTGAGAGACCTATGTCAAATGTCTTTTAAAAAGGGGGGGAGGGGAATTCTAAGTTTAGAAAAGAGGGAAAAAAAATCCCAGTATATATGATTGGCAGATTTGACAAAAATAAAAATCTAAAAATCCTATTGCTGAACCCATCTTCCACAACTCAGGAGAAAAATGAAACCATTAACTGCCCTCAGGAGTTACAGCCTTAGAGACTCAATTTGCCAAGAACACTTTCTTCTCTAGTTGAACCCACTTGATAGTAGTGAGTTTGGGTTTAATTTTTAGGATTTTTATAAGAATTAACTGACAGAATATGCACAAAGAGCCCAACTCATTGTAAACATCTAGTATGGAAATAAGGGAAATCTCTTTGTTCTTTGACAAAGAATCCTGTCCTGGAGAGGCTAAAACCAAATTTCTCCTTGGAGGCTAGGGCTTTGAAGCTCTGTCTCACATACTTTGGGCATGGAGCCAAAGTACTTTGGACCGGTCCTTAGAGAAGGACATCATGCTCAGAAGGGTGGAGGGACAGTACAGGAGAGGAAGACCCTGGATCGGAGAGATTGATACAGTAACTGAGGTGATGAGGGTAGGTGTGTCAGAGTCATTAAGACTGGCTCAGGATAGGGCAAGGTTCAGAGCTGTTGCACATAGGATCACTATGAGTCACGGACAACTCAATGGCATAGAACTACAACAACAAATTGCCTTTTGGTAGTTAAATTTTAAAACTCATAGATCAAGAATTAGAACACAGACATGTCACAATATTTGAAAGCAAGGCACATATTCAAAACAATAATAGGAAGACAAATATTAAGAAAAAATATTCTGTAAATGGTAAACAGGTAAGTTGAATGAGAACATTCTGTAGGTGTATTCTTGTACAAATTGAGATACCGACTTAAAGGCTATGAATCTCTGGCGATTTGAATCTACCACTGACTCCAAGGGAGAAATATGAGCAGTCACCTCTCCTTATAACTTGCTGCTTCAGAAATCCAGTGAAGAATCTATATGAGTCATGAACTCCACAGTAAGTGAGTTGAGAGCACTCACTGTTGTAGGTTCATAAAGAAATAGGGTCAAGAGTTGATTCATAATGGTCAAATTTGCATAAGAAGAAGCTATAGTGTTTATTTAAGGTAATAGGCCTTCTAGCCACACTCATCCTGTTGCAGCACACCACCAGGCAGGCACTTGCACTGAGGACACTGCATGAATGAGCCTAGATACTGTAAACACTTGCAGCTCAATCTAGATTCTTCAAATTGATTGTATTTTCTTACATTTATTAACACTTTTACATACGTTGAATGTGTGTCTTGTTTTCAAATATTGTGGTATGTCCTGTACTAATTTTTTATCTATGAGTTTAAAAATGTAACATCAAAAGGTCATTGTTATTGTTATGTGCCATCAAGTCGCCTGTGACTCTATGTACAACAGCTCTGATGCCTGCCCTGCCCTGACTCCCTGACTCTGACACACCTACTCCCATTACCCTAGTATCAGTCCATCTCATCTGGAATTTTCCTCTCCTGCGCTGCCCCTCCACCCTTCCGAGTGTGATGTTCTCTAAGCATTGGTCCCTCCTGGCCATGTGTCCAAAGTATATGAGATGGAGCTTCAGAATCCTAGTCTCCAAGGAGAAACTTGGTTTCACCCTCTCAAAGACCTATTTGTTTACGTGGCGGTCCATGGTATGTTCAAGGCTTTTCTCCATTACCACAACTCAAAGATATCAATTCTTCTTCTGTAATCCTTAGTCAATGTTCATCTCTATGACGCATAGCAAGTAATTGAAAAGACCATGGCCTGGATC
>NW_006399848.1:1460281-1472611 GCF_000299155.1 Elephantulus edwardii
CTTTGGCTGCTTCCCAGAGGTTTTGGCAAGTGGTGTTTTCATTGTCATTAGTTTCAAGAAACTTTTTAATTTCATTTTTTATTTCTTCTACTACCCAGTCTTGATTGAGGAGCAGAGCAAGTGGTTAACTGTTAATAACCTCAATTTCTTCTCTACCCATGATGGTGCTGCCAGTTGGCCCAGTGGTGAGAATCTTTGTCTTCTTGATGTTGAGCTTCAATCCATATGGAAGACTACAGTCCTTTACCTTCTGTAGCAAGCACTTCTCATTTTCAGCAAGCAAGGTTGTGTTATCTGCATAATGTAGGTTAATGAGTTAATGAGTCTTCCTCCAATCCTGATGCCACGTTCCTTCTCATAAAGCCCAGCCTTTTGATTGGGGAGGTGGGGGTCGCAGGGGAAAGGCAACTGGATTTCCCTTATTTCCCACAGTCAGTGGGAAAATTTCATTTAGCTCTTAGGAAGAGAAAACAAATATTTCTAACACAACTACTCTTAGTTATTTTGTTTTCCTATTCTCCTCTCTTTTCTCTTTTCAATTTGTTTCTTAGATATATCTGAATTATATTACAGTAACTTTATTAAAAAGAAAAAATAATCTGTCATGTACAAAGCCTAGAGTTTTTTTAATGAAAAAAAAAATGGATCTGAGAAAGGAAATTACCAGTTTTGGAAGCTTGCTTTTTTTTTTTATTAACCTATGAAACTTACTTTTTTTTTAATTAAACTGTGAAAGCTTCTTCTTGTTGTAATATGTCATCAAGTCGCCTGCAACTCTTAGCAAACTTATGTACAACAGCCCTAAACTCTGCTCTATCTTGTGCCAATCTTATTGTCTCTGACAATTACCCCATTACCCCAGTCACTGAATCAATCCATCTCGTTGAGGGTCTTCCTCTCTTCACCCTCACAAGGGTATATTCAATACTCTTCTCCAACATCACAATTCAAAGGCATCAATTTTTCTATCATCCATAGTTATTGTCCAGCTTTCTGATGCATAGCAAGTAATTGCAAAAACTATGGCCTGAATCAGGCACCCTTTATTCTTCAGACTGACATCATTACTCTTCAGTACTTTGGAGAGGTCTCTGACAGCAGTCTTTCCCAATGCAATTTCCTGGCTGTAATCAAGAGTGTTGATTGTGGAACCAAACAAACTGAAGTTGTTAATAATCTCAGTCCAGCACTACAACTCAAAAGCATCTGTTCTTCTATCACTTTTATTATTCATTCACCATCTATCATGATGCTGCTAATCGGCCCAGTGGTAAGAATCTTTGTTTTCTTGATGTTGAGCTTCAATCTATATTGAAGGCTGCAGTCCTTGACCTTCTGCAGCCAGAGCTTCGTCCTGTTAAATTGTCCTTTGTGTTATGATAATATTGAATATGCTTGCTTACTTACATATTTTGACCCAAATGGTATTCTAAATATTTTAATTTTTTTTCACTTTAGGAAGTTACTTCTTTGCCCTTTTCCCACCAAAGGTGTGCAGTTTGAATCCATTAGCAACTGGGAGAGAGAAAGATCAAAAGTCTTCTCCTTTCTTGTAAATATTTGTTATTGCTATGTACTGACTAGTTGGAACTTAAAGATTTATTATTGTTATATACTGTCTAGTTGGAACTGACTCATAGTAGAAGCAGTAAATTGCATGGGAAGATATTGCCATTCTTTTCCGTTTTCAGAGGCAGCAAATCACATGAAAAGGGATCTCTCGTCTTTCTTCTGTGGAGAAGCTTAGAACCGTGTGCCTTTCAGTTAGCAGAACAGCTTCGTAACACTAGGCCACTTTAATTGAGGATCACTTTGAATGAGAATGGACTCCATGGCAATGGATTTGGAGTGATGTATGCTGCTAAAAGCTTGACCAATAGTGTAAAGTTTGGTAGTTCGGCCCATGTGGAGGTGGTGTCTCAGGAGTAGATGTGGTGACATATGTCCTAAAGGTCACACACGGCCTTGAAAACCCTGTTCTGAAAACGTTGGATATCTTTCAATGAGATACCACTGGATGACAACTAGTAATAGCAACAGTAGTTCTATTTTTGTAAAGACAAATATCTGAGTAACATAAAGTGAAATGTTTGCATAACAATTGGCTTTGTGTTTTATTTTTATTACTAATTTCTTTCCTGTCTCTCGCTATGTTGTTGTTATGTGCCAGTGAGTCACCTTCGACTCATGGCGACCCTATGCACAACAGCTCTGAAACCTGCCCTATTCTAAGCCAATTTCACTGTCTCTAACACAGCTTCCTGCATTACCCTAGTCACTGGGTCAATCCATCTCATCCAGGGTCTTCCCCTTCTGTACTACTCTTCCACCCTTCAAAGTATGATGTCCTTCTCCAAGTACTAGCCCCTCCTGGCAATATGCCCAAAATATGTGAGATCGAATTTAAAAATCCTTGCCTCTAAGGAGCTGCTTGATTTCACCTTGCCAAGGACATGCCTGTTTGTTCTCTTAGATGTCAGTCCAGCACTACAATTCAAAAGCATCTATTCTTTTATCACTTTTATTTATTCATTGTCCAGCTCTTTGATGTATAACAAGTACTTGTAAAGATTATGGCTTGGATCAGACACACCTTATTCTCTAGACAGACATTGTTGCTCTTTAGAGATCCCTGACAGCAGATTTTCCTAATGAAGTTCATCTTTTGATTTCTTCACTCTAGGTCCCAAGAGTATTGGTCATGGAAACAAGCAAGAAGAAATTGCTAACAATCTCAAATCTCTTCTCTGTCTATCATGATGCTGCCAATTGGCCCAATGAGGAGATTCTTTGTTTTCTTGATTTTGAGCTTCAGTTCATATTGGAGAATGCAGTCCTTAACTTTCTACAACAAGTGTCTCATGTCCTCCTCCATTTCGGTATGTCATTTGCGTAATGCAGGTTGTTGCTGAGTGCTCCTCCAATCCTGATGCAATAGTCCTCCTCATAGACTCTAGTCTCCCAGATGATCTGCTCTGCATATAGTTTGGTTTAAAAAGGTATGGACACCACAAGAAGATAAAGGAAAAAACCTCAGTTGCTAACCAAGGAAGACATTCAGATGGTAAACAAACACATGAAGAAATGCTCAAAATCCCTAGCTCTAAAAGAGATGTAAATCAAAACAACCATGAGATATCATCTCAACCCAGTAAGAATAGTAAAATATAACAGAACAGCAAACAACAAATGCTGGTGAGATTGTGGAGAAACTGGGACCCTTCTTCACTGTAGGTGAGAGTGTAAAATGATGCAACCACTATGGAAGGCAGAAATGGTGCTTTCTCAAAAAGTTGTAAATAGAAATACCATTTAACCCAGCATTTCCACTACTGGGAATATACCCTAAAGAAACCAGAACTGCCACCCAAGCAGATATATGCACACCCATGTTTCTTGCTGCTTTGTTTACAACAGCAAAAAGAATTGGAAACAACCCAAGTGCCCATTTACAAATGAATGGATAAAGAAGCTGTGGTATAGTCACATAATGGAATATTATGCAGCATTGGAAAAACAAAGAATTAATGAAATATTAGACAAAATGGGTCACCCTGGAGGACATTATGCTGAGTGAAATATCTCATTCATAAAAGGACAAATACTGCATAATGTCACTGTTATAAAGCAGAACTGACTTGGGGGGGTTGGGAGAAAATTAAGAAAAGAGGGGATAAATAATGTACATGGCATTGAAACAAACAAAGTAGAGAACTGTATAATAGGATTAGGTGTTAATGTCATGACAAGAGTCCAGAATATGAGCTATATAGTAAAGTGGATTGGGGGTGGCACTATATAACAAGGAAAATAATTTTTTTCCCAAAGGAAAAAGCTAACTTGGGGGCGGGGGTGGAGGGTAGGCAGAGAAGAAAATATGCAACAATGAATGAATGGAAATCCAAGTTCTCTATAAACTCTCATTAACATCTCAATTTAAAAAAAAAATAGAGAAAAGGTATGGAGACAGGATTTTTCCCTGACATACTCCTTTTTTATTTTGAACCAGGCAATGTTTCCCTGCTCTATTCTGACAACCCCCTTCTGGTTCACATGAACACAGTTAAATGTTCTGGGATTCCCATTCTTCTCAAGGTTATCTATAATCTGTTGTGAACCACACAGTCAAATGTCTTTGCATGGTCAAGGAAACAGAGATAGACATGCCTCTGGCCAGACTATGAATTCATTAAGGGAGGTAGTGTTTTAATCTTTTCTACTCCTGTTGTTGTCATCTAATTGGTAACTCAAGGTGACATTTTGTATAAAACACAATAAAACTACATCTTCCTTACGGTCATCTGAGTTTGAAAACACTTAGTCTTTTTTTTTTTTTTTTGTGGATATTTTGTCAATCCAGTTTATTGAGAATTTCTCTTATTTTTTGCTGCCTTGAGGGGCTCTGATGGCTTGTTGTTGATAGGTGCCATCAAGTATGACTCTAGTGATCCTATATGAGCAACAGATCTGAACCCTGTCGTATCCTTTGCCATCTTCACAATCTCTGACACACTCAAGCCCATTACTGCAAGTGATGGGTCAATTGACCTGATTGAGGGTCTTCTTGTCTTTTGCCAACCCTCCACCTTTCCTATTGTGATATCTCTCTCCAAGGAATAGCCTCTCCTGGCAACATGTCCAGAGTGTGTGAAAAGAAGCTTTACCATCTTTGCTTCCAAGGCTTAGCGGTAAGAAGTTGGGCTGCCAGTGCAAAAGTATACAGTTTGAATGTACCAAATCTCCTCCTGTATGATTTATAGTATCCAAAAACTCACTGGAGGGTCTAACTCAATGGCACAGAACAACGATAGACTTTGCTAAACATGATGTGGTTTCTTTATGATATATCCAAACTAAGCCAAATTTTTCCAGTTTTTCTTCTAAATAGCACTATAATCACATTACTTCTAATAAATGTGTTCATTCTTCTGGCAGTGTATTAAATATTTTCCACCTAGACCACATTTATTATCCATCCATTATTTTTTGTCTGCCCCTTTCAGTTCTCAGTTTTCTCATGGGTATGAGGAAATTAAAAAGATCATCTCTTGGGAGAGACTTACCTTAGTCATCAAAAGGGCATCTTTGTTTTTTAAAATTTTAGATTTTTTTTTTTTTTGTGTGTGTGTGTGGTTTAATTTGTCTAATGCTGGAGACAGACCAAAAATGGATGGCTTTAACAGAAATTCATCCTCCCACATTTCTGAAGGGTAGAAGTTAAAACTCAGGGTGTGGTTCTAGGGGAAAACTTTCTTCTTTCTCTTGATTTTAGGAGTCTCTTAGTACTGGCTCCAAAAGACACAACACACTTCTAACTCTTCTTTTCTGTTTTAGTTGTTAAGTGCCATAGAGTTGAGTATGATCAGTTAACAACAGGTCTGAACCCTGTCCTATCCTGAACTATCCTTGTAATATCTAACCCATTCAAGCCCATTGCAGCTATTGCTATGTCAATCCATCTATCTGGTTGAAGGTCTTTCCTCTCTTTCACCAGCCCTCCACGCTTCCAACCATGATTTCCCTCTACTAGCCTCTCCCAGCAACATGCTTGAAGCATGCTTTACAAAAAGCTCTATCATCTTTGCCTCCAAAGAGAACTCTGGCTGTACTTTCTCCAAGGCATTGTTTTCTTGGCCTTCCATGGGATATTCAAGTGCTCTTCTCCAACACCACAGCTCAAAGGCATCAATTCTTCTCCTGTCATCCTTATTCATTGTCTAGCCCTCAGACACAGCAAATATTTTGCTATGCATCTTCTTTCTTAGTGGTGCTGAAATCTTCCTTTTCTCAATTCTCTCTCCTTTCATCCCTTGTAAGACAAAAGGTGATACAGACTATACTCCAGGGATATTGTTATTGTTGTTGTTATGTGCCACTGAGTCTCCTGTGACTCATAGTGACCCTGTGTACATTAGCTCTGAACCCTGCCCTATCCTGAGCCAATCTCATCGCCTCCAACAGACCCAATCCCATTTTTCCAGTCACTGTGTCAATCCACCTCATCCTGGGTCTTCCTCTACTGTGCTGTCCCTCCACGTTTCCAGGCAAGATGTCTTTCTTCAAGAACCCTCTTGGTCACGTGCCCACAGTATGTGAGAAGAAGCTTCAAAATCCTTGTCTTCAGGGAGCAGCTTGGTTTTACAAGCTCAAGGATAGACCTGTTTGTTCTCCTGGCAGTCCATAATATGTTCAACAGTCTACTTCAGCATCACAAGTCAAAGGCATTGATCCTTCTTTTATCATCCTTAGACTTTGTCCAGCTCTGTGATGCATAGCAAGTAATGGTGAAGACCATGGACTGTATTAGGTGCACCTTAGTCTCCAGACTGACATAGTTACTATTCAGTACTCTAGAAAGGTCTCTGACAACAGACTTTCCCAAGGCAATTTGTCTCTTGGTTTCCTGACTGCTGGTGCCAAGAGTGTTGAGTGTAGAACCAAGCAAGCTGCAGTTATTAGCAATCTCAAACTCTTCTCTATCACGAAGCTGCCAATTGGTCTAGTCATGAGAATCTTTGTTTTCTTAAGTTGAGCTTAAGTCATATTGAAGATTACAGTCCTTGACCTTCTGCAGCAAATGCCTCATGTCCTCCTCAGTTTCAGCAAGTAAGGTTGTGTCATCTGCATAATGTAGGTTGTTGATGAGTCTTCCTCCAGTCCTGATGCCAGGGATACCTTCCTTATATCTCATCAGGATTGTGATATTAAGAATATTGTCCTTTACCCTAATCCTTTTCCAACTAATTGACTAATCATATTAGATCATAGCACATGGGATGATTACATCATTACATAACTACCTCTAATACTGACTCATTAACATCATAGAGGTTAGGATTTACAACTCACACAAATAATGACATAATGCTGAGAAAATTGGCCTAGTGAAAATTGCATATATTTGGGGGGCAAGATACATTCTATGATACCTGTATACTCTTTTAATTCCCAAAGGTAGACTTACTCATTATGAGATGAATTAACTAGTGAATAAGGTGTTTGTGTGTGTGTGTGTTTGTGTATGTGCTTAGTTCATTAACAAAAGATCTGGCAATGATCAAGCTCAAATGAGGCTTTACTCTACAACCAGGAGAAGATAAAATAGATGAATGGGACCTTCTAAGAATCAAATCCCTATGCACATGCAAAAACTTCTCCAACAGGGTTAAAAAGGAAGCCACAGACTGGGAAAAAAGTATTTGGGAATGACATGTCAGAGGGACTTATATCTAGAATTTATAAAATACTTGAGCACCACAGCAAGATAAAGGTAAATAATCCAATTGAAAAATGGGCACAGGATATGAACAGACGCTTCTGTTCTGATGCTCCTGACTGAAGAAGACATTCAGATGGCTAACAAGCACATGAAGAAATGTTCAGAATCCCTAGCTCTAAGAGAGCTGCAAATCAAAACAACTATGAGATATCATCTCACCCCAGTCAGAATAGCAAAATTTAACAGAATAGCAAGCAACAAATGCTAGCGAGGTTGTGGAGAAACTGGAACCCTTATTCACTGTTGGTGGGAATGTAAAATGGTGCAACCACTGTGGAAGGCAGTATGGTGCTTTCTCAAAAAGTTGCAAATAGAGATACCATTTGACCCAGCAATTCCACTACTGGGAATTTATCCCAAAGAGACCATAACTGACATCCAAGCAGATATATGCACACCCATGTTTATTGTGGCTCTGTTCACAATAGCAAGGAGTTGGAAACAACCCAGGTGCCCATCAACAATGGATAGAGAAGTTGTGGTATATTCACACAATGGAATACTACGCTGCATTGAAAAACAAGGAACTCATGCAATATTATTCAAAATGGGTAAGCCTGGAGGACATTAAACTGTTGCAAAAGGACAAATGCTGCATGGTGACACTGCTGTAAAATGGGACGGACATCAGGGTTGGGGTAAGACTGAAAAAAACTGGATAAATTGTGTATACTGCATTGAAACAGATGAAGGAGAGAATAATTTAAAAGCGATATATGATAGGGTATTATAGTTATCACAAGAGTCCACAATTAAGGTTGCATATAGTGGAGTGTACTTGGGTGGTGGGAGGGATGCAGGGGGATTGTATACCAAAGAAGGAATTTTTATTTTTTAAAGAGAGGAGCGAACTGGCGGAGGGGGGGTGAGGAGGGCTGGGCAGGGAGAAAAGTGTAACAATGAATGAATGGAAATCCAAAATCTCTGTAAATTTTCATTAAAATTATTAAAATAAAATCTAAAAAAAATGAGAATAACCATAGGAAAAAAAAAATGAGGCTTTACTTTAAAATAATATGCTTGCTTGGCTACTTGCCTCTGATTTCTATCCTTTCCCATTTAATTTTTTACTTCCACTAAAGTGGCCTTCCTCAATTTGCTTGAGGTGAAATGTGAAAATAAAACTTAACCATTATGATTTTCTGACTTTCACAGACTCATTTCATTAACTCCCAACCACCCGAGTGCGATCCAAGTTCCTTCACACAGGTTTTTACATTTTGGCTCCTATTACCATATTTAACCTTTCTTTAGTCATCTTGCCCCAGTTTTTCCTAATGACTTGCAGCTTCAGTATCCATGCTCTTCCATGCCCTAGATTTCACTGAAATAGCACTCTCTGCTTGGAATATTCTTCCTCAACCCTTCATTTTTCCTTCTAGCATCTTCTTATTGATATTACATTGTATCTTATATATGTAGTTTCATTTTTAGAGAAAATAGGAAGTGTCACAATTATTGTGTTATATATTTATGTCTTCTGCTTGTCATGAGCTTTGGAAGGGAAGAGTCTTATTTAAGAATTTTTATAATCTGATCATAATAACTATAATATATATTATGTAAATGATCAGTAAATTAAAGAATATAAAGGAGGGGCATAAAATTGGAAAATAAAACCCAAACCAGTTTCACTTACTAAGAAATAACCATTGGCTACAACTAAGAGAGAATAAGATAGGTGTCTGCAACCTTCTAATACTTCAAGTCCCTTTGAACAACAAAAAAAACTTCTCCAACAGGATACAAAGGAAAGCCACAGACTGGGGGGGGGGGGAAACAAGCTTGGTAATGACATATCTGATAAGGGATTCATATCTAAAATTTATAGACTACTTCACCTCAACAAGAAAAAAGAAAACAAGTCAATCACAAAATTGGCAGAGGAAATGAATAGACACTTTGCCAAAGGACAAACACGTAAAGAAATGTCCAATATCCCTGGTTCAAGAGAGATGCAGATTAAAACTATGAGATACCATCTCACTGCAGTAAGAATAGCAAGATTCGACATAGCAGACAACAAATGCTGGTGAGGTTGTGGAGAAACTGGAACCCTTATTCACTGTTGGTGGGAGTGTAAAATGGTGCAACCATGATGGAAGGTGGTATGTCATTTTCTCAAAAAGTTGCGAATGGGAATACCATTTGACCCAGCAATTTCACTACTGGGAATATAGCCTAAAGAAACTGTAACTGCCACCCAAGCAGATATATGCACACTCATGTTTTTTATTGCATTATTCATAATAGCAAGCAGATAGAAGCAACCCAAGTGCCCATCAACAAACCAATGGATAGGGAAAATGATGGTAAAATCATACAGTGAAATACTATGCAGCACTGAAAAACTATCAACTTGTAAAATATTACATAACATGGGTGATCCTGGAGAACATTATGCTAAGCTAAATACCTCAGTCACAAAAGAACAAACACCACATAACATCACTGTGATAAAGCCAGTCTGACATGGGGGTTTGGAGGAGAATAGAATAAAAGTAGATAGATAATGAACATTGCATTGAAACAGATGAAGGAAAGAACTATTTAAAAGGAATATATATTTAGGCATTATATGTACGACAACAGCTCAGAATAACAGGTATATTGCAAAGAAGACTGAAGTGGGGGGGGTAATTATGCAACAATGAATGAAATTTTTTTTTAAGTAAACTAGGGGAGAGGAAAGGAAGGGACAGGAAGTAAAATGTTCCACAATGAATGAACGAAAATCTAATCTTTCTGGATACTTCCGTTAAAATTGTAATTAAAATAAAAATTTTATTAATAAAAAATTAACCCTTGAACACCTAGTATATTATGTTGTTGTTGTTGTTAAATGCTGTCAAGTCATAAACGACTCATAGTGACCCTATAAATGAAAGACCTGAACAATTGTATAACTTTCATCATTTCTCCAAGTTCACAGGGTTTCTGGAGACAAGCTATTTCAGAAGTGGATGCCACTCCTGCTTCCAAGCTTGTTTTCATCAGGGAGTTCCACCAAACACTGTCCACTGTAGGTAATCATTATTACACTTGACACATCAGTGTCAGAGAGTTCAGCATCACAGTAACCACAAGTTACCTCTGTACAGCAAATTAACAGGCCAGTGCTATACCGCTTAGAAGAATGTTTGACCAAAACCAGATAAAACCAGGCCTGAGGGCTGCTGATTAAAATCACTCACCTTTCGTTTGGTAGCATCACTTTCTGTCCACTAGGCCAACAGAGCTCGCTCTATGTTGTTGTGAAGTGGAATATATATATTCCATCTCAGTGAACATAAAATGCAATAAATCAATGCATTTTTGTGGTTTGCGTATTAGTGAGAAGAGAGAGAAAATAAACAGATGAGTGAGGTGCATAGTATGTAAGATCTTGATAAGAACTATGGAGACAAATAAAGTCATGAAAGAAAGATGGAGAATTTAGAGGAAAGGGGCTTACAATCAAATAACACATATGAGAAGACCTCACTGAAAAAAAAAGATGCAAATAAAGATCTAAATAAAGTTAAGAAAATGGGTCCCATTGATGTGCAAAGGCTCTTGGCATCTCTGAGAACAGTGTGACACCAACGTGATCAGAGCAAAGTGACCAAGAGGAAAGGGCAGGTTGTCAACAACCCTGGTAACAGCAGGCAAGATGGTGGCAGAGCAGGAAAAGATCCTGTGGGGCCATTGCTTGGACCTTGATTTTCTGTTAAAGAGAAAGGAACTAGAAAATTTGGAGCATAAGCGTGACATAATGTTATCAGTCTGACTTTTTAATTGAAATTAGATTGTAGGAAGCCAAGAACAGAAATAGGCAGTGAGGAAGCTGTTTCAATTAACCAGGTGGACAGAGAAAGGGATCAGCAGCATGGCTAAAGAGAAATGTTCAGATGTGTCAAGAAGATGGAGGTGGTGATTGTTATGTGCTGTTGAGTCAGAACTGACTTATTGCTGACCTTCCAGTGGGTTTTCAGAGGCTGTAAACTGCATGGGAGGAGATTGCTCATCTTTCTCCTGTGGGGAAGCTGATGACTCCTAATGGCTTGCCTTTGTATTGGCAACAAAACTCACCACCGTTAAGCTACTTGAACTACCTAAGAAAATCGTGGAAACCTCTAAATTGTACAGTAGAATGTGTAGATGTGTGTATTTACTCTCATTCACTCTCACTCTCATTATTGTCTAGTTCAAATGGACTCATACATAGCTAATTATCCATCTGGTTTTCACATTTCCCCCTTCCCATAAAAAGGTACTCCAACAGAAGGTGGAAAGAAGTGATCAAACAACATCATAAATATTATGTACAAGCCAAATATTGTTCAAAATTATTTTAAAACAGCTAGAAGATAATAATTTACAAAGTTATTGCTCCTGCATGCTGCATAGTATTCCATTGTGTGAGTGTACCATAATTTCTCAATCCATTTGTTTGTGGTTGGACATTTGGGCTGCTTCCGTATTCCTGCGATGGTGAATAATGCTGCTATGAACATTGGTGTACAAATCTCAGTTTGTGCTCAGTCCTCATATTTTCAATGTATATTCCAAGTAGTGGAATAGCTGGGTCATACGGAATTTCTGCGTTTAACTTTTAGAGGAAACATCAAACTGCCTTCCAGAATGCTTGCACCATTTTACAATCCCACTAACAATTTTTAAGAGTTTCTTTCTTGCCACATTGTCTCCAACATCTATTACTTGCTGCCCCGTTAAACTTTGCCACTGTTACTGGAGAGAGATAGTATTTCATTGTGGTTTTGATTTGCATCTCTTATTGCCAGTGATTTGGAGCATTTATTTGCATGTCTGTTTGCCACTTGAATATCTTCCTCTGTGAAAATTCTTTCCATGTAAACTTTGTAAATTATTACCTTTTTACTATCTTTGTAAATTCTTTCCATGTTATCTTTGTAAATTATTACCTAACTTGGGAGGAACTGGAGAGCATTATGCTGAGCGAACTACCTCAGTCCCACAAGGATAAATATTGTATAAAACCGTTGTTTTAAAAAGAGATCTTGAAAAGTTGAAGAATATCCCTTGCTCAT